>NC_142177.1:12200000-12417500 GCF_026936395.1 Plectropomus leopardus | reverse complement strand
TGATAACTTACTCACTGCAGACCACGTTCTGTGTGTAACATGGTTGCCTAATATGAACCATAATGCAGTATTGTATTACGTCACAAATCCGATTTTTTTCTCAAATCGGAGAATGATTCGAGAACATGCGACAAGAAAGAGCCTGAAAATTCAAAGAAAGTCTGCAAGGAGTCTCCACTTTTCATCGGCTTTGACCTCCGGGGCGACAAGAAGCAGGCAATCATTTAGCAGGGTTGTCAGTCTGTTATGCGATTAAGGGGGTTACCACGGATACTAGAAGGAAAGTGAATGCGTGACTATGTCGAGGGACTGCGAGCTGACCTCGATGTGGTAATAAGGGATGTGATGTGACTAGAGTCTGGGAGTAATGGAGTGTTGGATTTGTGGAGGTAATGATGTCTGCGGGCTGTGACTGGATTAAATAGTGACTCTGTTTGGAGGCTGAAACAACAGGATTTTTTCAGCGTTAATCGTTCAGAATATGACAATGGCTGCTTCAAGAGCCACAGATGGAGCAGCTCGTTTTAAACAATGGTGCTGTGTTTGGTTGGACTGCAGCATTGAGTGTGTGCAAGAGTGCTGATCTAGAATCTGTTTTGTTTTTTTCTGTCTTTTGGTCCTAATATTGACTTTTTTCCCCTAATATACTTGTTGTGCTGAGGGTCATTGATATTCGTACTGACTGATTCTCCGTGCAGGGGAAGCGTGTGGCCGATGAGGATGGTTCAGAGGGCTACAGCGACCTGTATCAGGAGAATGCCATGCTGCAGAGAGAAAACGACACACTGCGCCTTAGAGTTAAGGCCATGCAGGAGACCATTGACCACCTCAACACACGCGTCACTCATCTGCTGGCCAATGAGGTCAGCACTCTGCTGACCAAGTCAAGTACGTGAGACAGATATGTTACTACTTTGAATGTTTAAACACCACATGGACTCTGTTTTTTGAGTCTTAAATCCTACTTTGATCCATTCTTATTGCTCATTGTGACCTCAGTCTCCCTCTTTCTCTGACCTGAAGGCGAGGGCAATCAGGAGATCGGTGCTTTAATCCAGAACTACATCCGAGAGGTTGAAGAACTTAGGTAAGACTTAAAACCTTTATTTGCCATGACTTGTAGCATTATACACACTGAAATAATCAAACCTGAAACTGGGACATTTTTTTAAAAATTGTATTTATTTGGTTTTCAGTACATAGTATCAGTAATATGGTAATGAACAGTACCAAACAGAGAAAAATAATGAAAAGAAGTACAATTTAAAAGAAGATTCACAATAACATTTAAGAAACAAAAGACAATAGTAAAAAGGGATGATAATATAAGGAAGAACTAACAGGCGGAAACAAAATCACATTCTTAACTGATTTGACTGAAGATAAATGCATTTACAACCAAGCACCAAGTGTTTGATAAAAGGCTGCCATACTTAACTACTTTGAAACCTGGAGCAATGTCACAAGTATTTAAACCTTTGAACTCAACAAACAGACAAATTGGTTCGAATTCTCTCAAAAACATGGAAAAATGTCAATGAGCAACTTGGAATGAAATGAAAATTGGTATATTTTGAAAAAAAATATTTTTTTTTGAACGTTAGAGAACAAATGTTGAGGGAAGAAAGTACAGAGTTGTTTTTTGTTTTTTTTTTTTGTACTTTTTATTTTAATTTCTTGCTAATTTTTTTGATTTTTGGATCAAGTTACTCATTGCCTTCCGTCCATGTTTTTGAAAGGAATTGAGCCAATTTGCTCAGATTTCACAGGGTTAAAAATCTGTCTTTGCAGCAATTAATAGCAAATCTCATCTTCCAAGTTCTATTTAGCGAATCTACACTTTGACCTGAGCGACTTTGGACAGGCTTTGTTTTTTAAAGAAATTGTTTATTTTGGCAAATACACTGATGTAATGATTTATACTATCCACATTTCTGCTTGTTCAATATGTTGTTCGAGCAACATTTGAACAAGGGCATCGAAACAAAAGCGTAAAGCATAAAGAGCATCAAAACAAAAGCAAGACGAAACATTTTACCTGGCTCTGTCTATAGGTAAAAAGTACCTACCAGCACCCCAAAAGTCTGTAATTAACAAACTATACCTTGTTTGTTTAATCCATACACAGACTGATTTGTGAAAATGGCAGATTCCGTGATGATTTTGTTACCTTTGGACAGAGTAGCTTAGCTCTGTCCAAAGGTAGCAAAATCTGTTTTTCGTCTGTTGTTTGAATGCCAAGTGTGCTAAGATAAGCTAAGCCAAGATAACCATCTCCTGGCTTTAGCTCCATATTGACAGGCTCAAGAGCAGTATCAATTTTCTCATCTAACTCACCACAAGAAAGCAAGTAAGCGTTTCCCAAAATGCTGTCTGTTCATGTTTAGTTCCATTTTCCTGCAGTTTGAGTGTATTTTAATTTTCACCGCCAAATCAGCAAATACTGCCTTTAAGGCAATACTGTGAGGGGAAGAATATGCTATTTTTTCTTTGCAGTTTTAATTTGCAGCAAATGAGCCTGTCATAAGATTAAATGCATATTTCAGAATGATTTTTCCCCATCTCAGAATGTTGCAATACCTTAATAATTTCAAAGTGCTGTCATAACTTTCTCCCCAACCTGCACTAAGTGCATCATCCGCATCTCACCTTAATCCTTTGTTGAATGCTGTAAAAAAAAAATAATACACTGAGGTGTAAATGCAAAAATTACTTTTACTTTGAAAAAAGAAACACACACAAAAGTCGTAGTGGTACAGTCCTGGGCTGGTTCCCACAAAAACTACAAGTCATATATAGTATGCTCAGGCTCTGACCTGGGCACATAAACTTTCCTGCTAGATCGTAAATCCTGCGGATTTCGCCCATAGTTGAAAACTCATTGCAGACTCCAAATGAATGAAGCATAAGCTGGACGCTCTAACCACTCTCGTATCCACTTGAAATAAATCCACCGATACACTCACTAAAGTTGACTGTTTACCTCAACTTTGCAGGTGATTTAGATGGCTTTATTTCAAGTGGAAACGAGAGTGGTTAGAGCGTCCAGCTTATGCTTCATTCATCTGAACCCTACTTTTAAGTCAAAAACTGTTTTTGCTCCACTCTCCACTCTGACTGTCTTACAATATCTCGTCTGTGAGCTCACAAGAAGGTGGAAAAAAAACCCCAAAAAACCCAATGTAAACTGCTCCAAACAAAACAGTTATGATTGACCTCATTCTTTTATACATGTTAATTTCAATATGGTGTCCAAAATAGGTCTTTAATTTAAACATAAAACAAAATTCAGTCACCTGTAAATACTGTAAATATTATTTTGAATACCTTTAAAACAAATTAATACTAATTGTTTTTACTACATGAACTGAAACAATGATATAATTTTTAGTCCAATATGTCTGCATTTAGGCTCCTACACTCATCAAGAGCCAAGCACAAATGATGGATGTGTGATTTTGTCTTTTTCTCCCCCTCTCTTCCTCTGTCAGAACCAAGCTCCTTGAGAGCGAGGCCATGAACGAGTCCCTAAGACGTCAGGTGGCCAGGTTTTCCTCGCGTTCCCCTTTCCCTCCCTCCTCTCTCAGTCCCGCCCCCGGCCACCCACCTGGTTCCTCTCCTGCTCCCATGTCCATGGAGGCTGAGATGACGGACGTGTTACGCCGAGCCAAGATGGACATTGAGAGGCTGAAGAAGAAGGAGAGAAGGCAGAGGAGAATGAGGTGAGGAGAGAGGGACACATATGTGCATGTTCATTCAAAAAAAACTTGGATCCAGAAAAGTCCACAGCGTTCCAGGAAGCTCCTCTGTCCTCATATCTCCAAACATCTCAGCGTGATGGAAATTTAATTTCTCAAACATCCCTCAAAGCTCTTGTCAGTGAACCTGTGCATGTTTTAAAAGCTAAGCGAGCATGATGACTACATTACTGTTTATGCCCATGTACTTTACCCCCATCATTGCTTCTCGCCACCAGCTTAAGAGCTGCATCACAAGTCGATTAGTGCTTTGGGACAGCCAGCTCCTGAATAGAATTGGGATGCAGCCAGTGCTGAGTTGTAACGCTGGCTTGGACACAAAAAGGTCTAATTCAGTCGGCCAGTGGGTCATGAGAGAGGAGAGTACACAGCCTAACAGGCTAATTGAGGTTTAATGGGACAGAGATGGAGGTAGACGGGAATTTAGAGATGGGACGGGTGAGAAGCGCAGTGGTTGTAAAAGAGGCAGCAAAGGGGTGAACAAAATTGGTAATAAAACGCTAAGAGCTAAAAGGGCAAGATGAGGGGGAGATGAGCTGAGAGGACTTCGCTAATGACTTCTGAGGTCTGATTTTGCCATGAGTACATCACTTGGCAGCACTCCCAAAGCTTTAATGGTGGTTGTTAAGAGTGTTTGACATCTCACTTACATGAAAGAGTGTTTGTAATAAATGGTAATGGTCAAAAAAACACTTGTTTCAACCCTGTAGTTGAATTGGATAGACTATCTGCCACAATAATGTGATGATACAAAACATTTTTATACGTGACGTCATTCGAGTATTTCTCTCAACAATCGTGCTTTTTTCCTCCTGTAGTCCCGAGTTGGAGAAAGGTCTGAAGAAACGAGTGAAGTTACACACTCACGAGAACGGAGAGAACGGGCAGAGTGGTGAAAACGGACAGAACGGAGAGATCGATTCAGACGACAATTACACCGAGGTAAGATACACGTGTTGGCATTCTCGTGAGTTTAAAAAGCAAACAGTACAAAGTGTGATGTGTGTTTCTGCGTGTAGGACATCATGTCTCCACTCCAAGAGGAGAGCGGCTGTGATGAAGATGAGGGGGAGGACGAAGAGGAGGGCAGGGAGGAGGAGGACGGGTTTGACAGTGACGAGAGCCTGGTGGATTCAGACTCGGACTCTGATGAGAAAGGTGTGTTTCTGACAGCTGCTGTTACAGAATGACCAAACTTCTGCCCCCTTTTGTTCCCTGATTTTAGCCACTGGCTTTAATGCTGTTGGTCGGTCGGTCGCTATCTCAGCAACAATTAAGTGGATGAGTGGATTGCCATGAAATTTTGTACAACCTTCTTTTTCTTTAAAGACATACAATGCAGGATTTTCCTAAAAACACTGTACTTTCTCATCCAGAAGAAAAAAAATGCCCCTCTGCCTGTATTTTCTGTTCTTTTTTTTCTGTGCTGTTCATGGGCGTTAACCCCTACAGTGCTGAGGTGAGGTCGGGGCTTCATAAAACATAGTGACCAGGTGCCAGACCATAAGCAGCAGGCATCCGAGTAACACAACGCCGAAAAACACCCCTGCAGATATAGCAAGGTGAAACAGCAAATGAGAGACAATTTGCGGTCGGCTTTTACTTCCACTTTCGCTGGTGAGCATGTTAACAGACAGCGACCGAAAATCCTGCATAGTATACCTTAAAGAACATGTTGTAGTTTGCCTGCTGGCTGACAGTAAAGGCAGTAGGAATGTGCAGTGTTATGGATGGTTTCTAAAAGAAGCACAAAGAAGCAAAGAAGCACGAAGCAACCAATGCCTAAGGTTTAGTTTTTATCACAATCAGAATAAAAAAGAGGCAGTGAATTAAGCCTTTCGTTTGGGGTTTGGCAGCTTGTTTATGACATTTCCTGCTATTTTTTTTATGTTAAAAAAAAAAGTCATATTAACTCCTCTTCAAGCTCTTATTTCTACTGTATCTGACCTTTCACCTCCAACCTGCAGCAAACTTTCAGGCGGATCTGGCCGATCTGACCTGTGAGATCGAGATCAAACAGAAGCTGATCGACGAGCTGGAGAACAGCCAGCGGAGGCTGCTAATGCTGAAGCTGCAGTACGAGGAGAAGCTCATTCTGCTGCAGAACAAGATCCGTGACACTCAGCTGGAGAGAGATCGTGTACTGCAGAATCTTAGTGAGTTCATGCATCATGGGATATGTAGTCGACATGTGTTTTGGTAGTCGAAAAACAAGTTGTAAGTCTATCAGTAGAAAAGTAGAAAGTCTCATTAAAGGCAGATTGGTAACATTATTACGTGGCTGCACAGTGTCCATGGAGAACTACACGGAGGAGACGGCCAACCGGATCAAGCAGGACTACGAGAAACGTCTTAAGGAGATGAACCGAGACCTGCTGAAACTACAAGCTGCACAGAAAGAGCATGCGCGTCTCCTCAAAAACCAGGGGAGGTACGAGCGGGAACTGAAGAAACTCCAGACAGAAGTCAACGAGATGAAGAAAGCCAAGGTAAGAGAAAGAAGAGCGGGAGCATCAATTAACAAGTGTGTTTGACTTATGCAGTTTAGGAAGCCTGACTTCTCTGCTGTTTCCAGGTTACGCTGATGAAGCAAATGAAGGAGGAGCAGCAGAGGAGGAGGATGGTGGAGGCGAAGAGGAACCGTGAGATCGCCCAGCTTAAGAAGGAGCAGCGCCGTCAAGAGGTCAGACTGCATCTGGTCATGTGTGTTCAGGACAGATATTAGAAACTTGCATAAGAAACATTTAGCACACACATTTACATATCTGCTCTGATGCTGCAGCTCCCTCTAATGTTACACGCAGAAATACAACTATTGGGAGCTAGGTGAGACAGTATGAACAATGTTATATAAGAGCCTGTTTAATCTATGTTACAGCTGTTGTCTGCATACTCCAAATGCTAATTTACCTACTGTATTTAAAGAATGCTTCATACTGATGAGTTGGTGTATATGGCCTGCATTGAGGCTCTCCATCTGTTTGTCAGCCTGGCACTTTAAAACCCTGAATTATGTATCATCACGTACACATTGCACACAGACTGTTGGGATAGCTTTTATGTTTTTAAGATTAGCACATACCCTAAATGTATTAATTTCCATCTTTATTTGTTTTCCCTGGAGGAGTGGGCTTATTAATGAGCATGGAAACATTTACACCGTCACACTGTGGGCCTCATTTCTAATCCTTTTAGTTAGGGTTTCGTCTCAAGTTTTAAAATCCTCTCATGATCAACACTTTGTAAGCCTGTTGTTCAAAATGCAGTCGGCTCAGGAATCTTAACGTTTGAAGAGCATTTCATTGAAAAATGTAGATGAAGACGGATTAACAAACTGTTTGCCTCCCTGCTGTCCATCAGTACCAGATTCGTGCGCTGGAGTCTCAGAAGCGGCAGCAGGAGCTGGTGTTGCGCAGGAAGACCCAGGAGGTCACCGCCCTGCGCCGCCTCACCAAGCCCATGTCAGACCGCGTGGCTGGGCGTGTTGCCCGCTGGAACCAGACCCCCCCAGTTACAGACTCTGGAGCTGAATTATCAGCCAGTACTACAGCAAGCAGCTCTGAACCAGAGACTGGGCGGACTGTGAGCGGGCTGGTGAGGCAGTGGAACAACAAAAACAATGTGTTTGGATACCTGGCAGAGAGTGAAGGGAGCATGGATGGAACCAGGGTCATTGGGTAAGATGGGTTGATGTAGTCTATGCATAACATTTGCTTAAAATGTGCAAGAGTTAAAGGAACACTTAACCCCACAAATTACCATTTTTATATCAATGACTCACTGCCTGTGATGTTTAATTTGTGAAGAAAATCTGTTTTTCTCACATGCCTCTAATGTGAATGAAGAATCCAAAAGCTAAGAGAATTCTTGATGAACTGAAGTCATAGGGGGCCAGAGTTTAACAACAGCAAAACTCTGTGAAAACATCCGTTTACAACCTCTCACACCACTCGTGCAGTATAACGCAAGTCTCATTTACGTGGTCATATACTCAGCACTTTGTAAACATATAGCCCTTTCCAAAATGGGGCTGAATTGAAAGTCAAACTTATCAATGTTCTCTCAAAACCAGATTCCATAAACAAAACAGTAATTTCACCTCACTGAACACCGGAGCTGCTGGTCTACCACTGCCTTGATCATTTAGCTTTGTATCATTGTATGACTTTGGTGACCTCAAACTAAACCTTTAAGACACCAAAGTCACACAACAAACAAAATCAACTATTGATTGAGGCAGTTTTAGACTAGCAGCATTCATGTTCAGCGAGGTATGGTTAATGTTTTTGTCAATTGAGTCTGGCTTTGAAGAGAGCATAAATGTGTTTGAATTTCAATTCAGTTCCTTTACACGGTCATTCAAGCGGCTCTAATTAAAATTTTTATAATAGCAAAGTAATATATGAGCTGAATCTATTACCTGAATCTGCATCTCCTCTCTGCTTTATGGAGTTTTATAGCAAGTTTTAGCTCGTTTAGGTTTCTGTACCACAACTGCAGCTGTTGTAGGCAGCTGTTTACAGAGAAAAAGCTTTAAGAACGGACTGTACTACTTACCAAGCACCAAACATCAGACAGATACAGTTAGCTGCGAAGCATTTAGCAGCTTAACAGCCACAGATTTCCCTCTGGTGGAACCATAATGACTCCAAATGAATGATAATGTTGCTCAGTAACTGCTGGATGTGTTAATAAGCAACTGTTTGCCAGCAAGTCCACCATATCAACTTAAATATTATGTTTACAACTTTCCATTTTCCCCTAAGCAACAATGTTAATGCATATTTAATTTAGGTTCGTAAAAAGTTGAATCTATCACTGTTTGTATATTTATAACAAGTTTCAGTGGAGATAATTTAATGATTTATTGATTAGTTTCTACCTTATCAATAGGGATGCTTATTTGATATTTTTAGACCTGAATTTAAGGTCAGTTGAGGACAGTCCATTTATCTCTGTACTCTCACTCCTATTCTGTTGTATCTGTCAACTTTCATGTTCCTCCTCTCCTCTCCTCTCCTCTCCTCTCCTCTCCTCTCCTCTCCTCTCCTCTCTTCTCCTCTCCTCTCCTCTCCTCTCTCTCTCTCCTCTCCTCTCCTCTCCTCTCCTCTCATCTCCCCATCCTCTTCTTCTTTATCTCTCCTCAGCAGTAGGAAGAAGTTGCAGCGTAAGCCAGCAGGCCTGGGCAGTGTTGGAGCGGCGGGTAGAGCCAGCAGCTTCTCCAAGTCTGCTCGTCAGAAGTGGCAGGCACTTGAGCGTCGCATCATGGACATTGTCATGCAGAGAATGACAATCGCTAACGTGGAAGCTGACATGGATCGCCTTATCAAGGTAGGAATAGCCTTCCCATTTACACTGCAGATTAAATAGGGCAAAAGTGCTGTTTAAGTTTTATATGTCACTGGAATCACACTTGGTGGGTGACTTAAGAGTAAAATGGCATCGACAAGGCTGTGCTGTTTTATTGGGTAATTGACTTGTTTTACTTGAGAGGCCAAGGAGTGTTTTCTGATACAATTAGCTAGAACCTATACACACTGTGAGATGTGCAGCAGCAACTAGTTTCAGAGGTTACATCTAAATGACTTTTTTCCGGCTGACATCATCTTAGTAGTTGACAACTGAAACCAAAGTGAGTCAGGCTCTTCCTCTTTTCACCATAGACAGACTGTTGAAATTATACAGTACAATTGGATGGAGAACAGACAACACTTTTTCTTTGAATCTGAGAGAGGTCTGAGCATATTTTTTACGTGCATTTGTTTAGTTTTTATTTTACATACAGAAAATAACATTTTACAGTGTAAATATTTTGCCTTTATCCTTGAAATCTCCAGATGTTTTTGTAAGTATAGCTCTGACTTTTTTCTTTTTTGCTGCGTGGGCATTTGTGTTTTTGATGAGTCAGAAGCGAGAGGAGCTGACAGTCCAGCAGGAATCACTCTCACATAAGAGGGAGGTACTAATGGCAGATGGGGAGGGGCCAGAAGCAGAGGACCGCCTCCTCCAGGAAATTAATGAGGACATTGAAGTGCTGAATGCCAACATAGACTACATCAATGACAGTCTGTCCGACTGCCAGGCCACTATTGTACAGATCGAAGAGACCAAGGTATAAAAACACAAATATACACATATATATACACACAGTAACACTTGTTGTCCATCTGCGAGAAGTGACAGGAGGCCTCAAATGATGCCTTGGATTGTGTTTTCCTGTAGGACGAGCTGGACTCGGTGGACACATCAGTGGTGATCAGCTCCTGCTCTCTGGCTGAAGCGCGCCACCTGCTGGACCACTTCCTTAAAGCGTCCATAGACAAAGTGAGTTATTATACAAGGCCACTATGTAAACTTGGAAGTCCAAAGGTGGATTTGCAGGCCTAGAAAATGTTGTAAAATCAAAAGCATTGAAACTATTTATAGCTTTAACAACAACAAAAATGAGTGCTTAAATGGAGTGAACTAAAATATTTTTTACTGATGTCATATCTAGTCACTGGCAAATTTGTACTTTCTATGTATTGATGCAATGTTAGGTTAGTCGGGTACAGGTGTGTTGAATATGTGACTTGTGTTGCCATCTAGTGGTGTCTTTATGTACTGCAAAATGTTGTATGGGGCGTATTTGTTGGTACTGAAAAAAAATCAATAATCACCCTCGAAAAATTTAAAACACTAAAAACTAGGTAGTCTCATTTTCTGTTGTATGATTAAAGAGGACCTATTATGCTCATTGTCAGGTTCCTACTTGTATTTTGAGTTTCTACTAAAACATGTTTACATGCTTTACTGAAAAAAAACCCCAACAAAAAAAAGTTTCCTTATACTGTTTGTGCTGTAACACTTGTATTAATCTTCCATTAGAAACACTGTGTTTTATGGCCTGTCTCTTCAGAGCTCATCTCTGCAATGTCATTGCAGCCAATTGAGTGACTGTAACACAGACTAGCGGGACTGTTTCCGTTAAAAATTCCGCATTAAAAGATTCAAAACTCAACTCAACATCAGCAACCAAGAACCAAGATTACATATTACCATGATTTCAGCGTGTAGCTACATGTAGCATTGAAGGCTGTGTAATGTAAACACTTGCACTAATGTACAAAAATGTTTCACGTGAGATTTTTGCTCACCTTTACATAGTTTTACCTCATTATTTGAAACTTTGGCCACATTTGATATGAACGTCAGACATTGTAACATTGTGTATATGACAGATAATAAGTAACAGCATAATGGGTCTCCTTTTATACCAAGTCTAAAGGTCTGTTAAGGTCTGCAGTACAGTGTGTATGTGTTTACATGTGTTTATAATCATTTGGGTTTTGGTCATTGTGTGCATGCAGAGTTTACAGGTGGCTCAGAAGGAGGCTCAGATCCGACTTCTCGAGGGTCAGCTGAGACAGACGGATGTGATTGGCTCATCTCACAATCACATAATCCTCGATGCCCTGCGAGAAAAGGCTGAATACATCCCTGAACTCCAGGCGCTCATCCACAATGTACAGCAGGGTGAGTGGTGCTTTTGATTGTTTTTAGGCCTGGGTGGCAGCATGTAAGACTTCATACTATATGTGACCTTACCCCAGTCAGCTTTAGCAAATATATTAAAACTAAGAATGCAGTGAAACTGCAAAGTGTGGATTAGTGAAAAGTGGATTAGGTTGCGACTAATAGAAAATCTCAAAGTGACAGTGTATGTTTAAATGTGGGTACCCAGCCCAAGCCTGAAGGGACCCATCGAGACCCATCTGGACCCAGTTGAGTGGTATGGGTTCAGAGAAATAACCTACTTACAAATAATGTTCAGGACTTTTTTTGCCTTCTTGACATGGTGCTTCAAGTTTGAATAAAAAAGTGTGTAAATTATTAAATTAATAATAAATAAAAATGGTGGACCTTTTATCGGTGATAGGCTGCTTATCTTTCAGCGCTGGGGTTTATTTTTAATGTGACAACACATGAATGCAACACATTGGCTGTTTCAGCTTTTATTTTCTTAATCTTTTATTAACCGGATCACACTCAAGATGGTTCAGATCCTGAAAAAGACGTAAAACAAAATGCACGACAGGTTCAGGTCAGATTTGGCTGGGGTTTGAACAAATCTATGTGGCACAAGCCACTCTCTAGTGTGTGTGTGGTTGTGCTGGGGGCTGACAAGTTGTATGTTTTGTGTGCATCCAGAAAATGGTTACGCCAGCACAGATGAAGAGCCATCTGAGTTCAGCCAAGCCTCTGACAGCAGGTGAGACTGCAGTCACCCAAAAAACAAACCCTCTTTCTCTTGCTAGGACCCTGCAATGTGCTAATATTGGTGTTATTTTGGCCAAAACATAGTGTTAATCCTGGAAACTTTTCATCTGAAAAATATGTACTTCATTTCTCACTGAACTCTGTATCCATGTGTACTTGTCTAATCCTCATTTCTTCTCTTTCTGCAGTGTTTCTCAAATGAAAGAATCCAACAGCCAAGATGATTTCAAAATAAAGGTACAGTTGATTTTTGTTGTTAAAGTGCATAGTTGTTTATTCAGCTGCTACAGATTTTAGATTTAAATCCACATCAGGCATCCTCTGTCCAATTTTCTTAAATACAGGCGTTAACATTACCTCTATCCTTTATATCTCAGACTAGCTGTACTTTTCTTTGTGTCAGGGCTTAAAACATCAGGTGATGCTGCGTCTTGCAGTATCCAAGCCTGTCAGACTTTTATGAATCATGATGACGTTGCAAGTTGTCAGGAGACATTAGTGTCTTAGCTGAAGTGATTGTGTTTAGACGCTTGATCTGATTTTCACTGTCGACAGGAATGCCACAGTTTGTTTGTCAGAGCAGCTGCTATTTGTGTCTGTAACCATGAGGTGGCAGTATAAGCAAACACTTCAAAATCCTTTCATCTCCTAAAGCTTGCTTTGATATTCTGAGGAGGAACCCCTGATTTGACACCAGGCCCTCTTATCCTCTTGTTAACATGGTGTTCTCTATGCTTTATTGTTTTTTTAGTTGTTTTTTGTTTTTATCCAGAAATCTATTCACCATCTCATTTCTGGCATATTTGTTTTACTGTTTTCATATTCTCTTTGCCTGTTTCCCTGCTGAATATATTTTCAGACAGCATCTTAATTTCCTCTTGTGCCTTAATTAAATCCAATCTTTATCTTTATTTTATGTCTTAGTTTTTCATATCCCACTGTCCTCCATTCTCATATCGTTCACTTCTCTGTAGTTCTCTCTCTATAAACACGAATGGTTTTTCAACCAGATGGAGCCTCGTCTGTCGGCTCAGATGAAGGCGGTGTCTGCAGAGTATCTGGGTCCCATCCTGGACCCCTCATCTGGCAGCAAGCAGCAGCACATCACCAAGTCTCTGGCCTCGCTGACGGACATCCAGGAGGATGGCATGAGGCTGGGGACAGCGAGTCTAGGGCTCAGCCTGGCGCTACGAGACCCCTATCATAGGGACAGGGTGTCCCGCACCATCAGCCTGCCTGTCAGGGGACACACATTGTAAGTGAAACATGATAAAGCTAGTGCAAGGCAAGGCATCTTTATTTATAAAGAACATTTCAAACAGAAAATTCAAAGCTCATTCATCTATGAAGATGGAGTAAAAGGAGATTTTAAAAATGACAAAAAACTAGACCAGATAGACAGTAACAATGCAGTAATGAGGTTGTAGCTGCCCCAAATGCAACAAATGGAATAAAAGTGCATTGGAGAAACTAATCAGTCAGTGGCACAGGAGAACAACAGTGAACTCATATCTTTCAAGTTTTACCAGGAAGGGGGAATGATTGAGGTTTTGTTCTTACATTTTAGCCATGCCGGCTTGTTACATCATCTCACAAGAAACTACCACAATGTCTTCGATGTGGAGCATTGTATATGCACCCCAACCCGTTTTAGTTTAATGTACTCCCACAATCTGTCAGATCCGCCAAAATACCTCTTCACTGACACCACAACAGTTATCACGTTACTTGTATTTATATATTTCAACCATCTATCCATTGTTTTTAGCTGTCATTAAGCCATTACATGTACCTAACTATTGCAACTTTTTATTCATTATTTTAAGCTAGCTGTTTAGACTTGATTAGTACTTGTGCACTTTAAATAATGTCACCGTTACAGCTGACTTAGTATGTGGATATATATTTTCTAATCAAATCGTATTTTTTGGTCAAATTATGCCTTCCATCTACTACAAGAATTTGAAAAAACTTTTTAAAGAGTGTAGTCTGACACCCCCTCATATCTAAAGACAATTTGAGTTTTTTGGTCACACACTGTAGGATTTTGCAAAGACTGGGTCACTACTTGCACGACTACAACGAGATTCCTTTTGAGATTATTTCCCATCCTGTGTAAAATGATACGCAAAATTCCAAAAAGAAAGAAATATGACCTATTAAAAATCCCTTTTGTGTCCGCAAAAACACATAGCTCTAGAAACACAAAATAAAAGACATAATATGTTAACAGTTTTCTTGTCAGCTACTAGCCTCTGTTGGTTAGCTGCACTATGTTATTGGGAGGCAACGGTGGGAAAGAGGGATGAACTGTTTAAAAACTAAGAATTCTCTATTTTTTGCATGAGCCAAGGCTAAAAAAATTGGTAATTTCAATATATTTGATTTTATCCTCATTTCAAAATGAGAAAGGGTTGACTTAAGAAATGTTAGACTGAATTTTATGACCACTTTACACAGACGATCAAGAGTGCACCACAACTCTAGCAAAACTCGTGATTTTATTCCGTCATGGGAAAATTGTCAGCAACAGTGAAACTGCTTGTAGAGTGGTTTGATATAAGGCCAGCATTAGATGAGCTTGGCAGCTGAAGAAGTAACCCCTGGGATACAAGTACCCCTGGATGGGAATCATTGCTTTGTTTGTTCTGTTGAAGCGCCCTGGAGGAAGATAAAGACTAGAGTCACTGGTGACATGCGACTATTTCAACATAAAACATGTTAGTGAGATAAACAAACAAGTGAGATAGAAACATGAGGATAATTGCGTAATGGTACACCCTCTGGAATATCACATATCCACAAGAAAAAAAATACATTTACATTTACATTTTATTTCCTGATAACGGTGACAAAGTCTTTTGTGTCTTTTTCCTACTACACACAAATTATCAACCAGTGGAAACTTGCCAGAGGCCTGATATGTTTTTAGGTTATAAAACTGCTAAAGGGTGAGAAAAGGAGAAACCAATGAAATTTGCATCAGCCCTCTGGGATAGGAAGCCTGGTTGTTTGTGATTATTTGATATTTAAAGAAATTAGTCTGTCAGTTGCTTTAGTGTGCAGCGAAAAGCTGTTGAATTTCATGAAACCTTTGCTGCTTATAGATTCCCAACATAGATGTGTATCATCCTCTTGTGCACTCAAGTTAAGATTTGCTTAGTTTGCTTTTGTGTGTGTGTTTGTGTGTGTGTATCAGTCCCAGGCAGTCTCGGGGTTATGACACTTCCCCTCTAACAAGGAGGAAATCTTACGACCGTGCATACAGGTACAATATTGTAATGCTCAGATTTAAAGGGATAGTTCTGATTTTTTTTTAACTGTGTTTGTGTGGGGTTCTTATCCATAGTCAGTTTGTCACATACAGTGGATGACAGTCAGCACGCCCCCAGCTTGGAAAAGCAGGCTGGAGTCTGAAACAGATGCTAAACAATATACTACTGTGGATGGGGGCCAGCAAAAATGTGTTTTAGCCAACTGAAAAAAGTCACCTTCCTACCCACCTTAAAAAAAATCATTGTCAGTTTAAGTGTATGCTATACTCAGAGTATTTTCACAGCTTTGGCTTTCCATCAAACAGCCCAGTCCAACAGGAATGCCATCAATGCCTTCAGTTCCCCCTCTGCTCTTGTCAAAACCACCAGACTCCATTGACCAAAGCAGTAATTTTAGCTCACTGAACACAGGAGCTGCTGGTCTACCTCTGTTTCAGTTAGTTCATCAGTTAGTTTGTGTTATTGTGTGACTTTGGTGAATCCAAAGTAACCCTTTTAAACACCAGTCACAGTAACTAAATCAAAATAACAGATCAAGGCAGCAGTCGACCAGCAACTCCCATGTCTAGGGTTGTTGGTTTTTTTTTCAATGGAGTCTGGCTTTGAAGATATATATATATATATATATATAGTATAGTATATATAAAAAAAATATATATATACATATTCATATAGCAATATAACAGCTTAATTTTTCAGTTGGAAATCTCTGTCTGACATTAAGGTAAAGCTACGAAAGTATTGGGAATATAGCGAACACTTCAAGTAATTTTGATTTTTTTAAGTGGGACTTTTTTAGAGGGCCTAAATATGTTCTGTTGGTGACTCCTCCACAGCAGTACATTGCTTAGTTTCCATGTTGGACCACTGTATGTAATGTACTGTCTATGTATAAGTACCTCATACAACCCCACTTCAAAAAATCTGAACAATGTCTTTAAGCTTTTTTTGTTGGCAGATTGATCACACTTTTTGACTGGGTATTGCATTTTTTATGCTCCCTTCTTGTTAACTCTTCTTCTTCCTCCGTATCCTTAATCCTCCTCACCCTACTGCCCCTCATTAGGCCCACTGACGGCTACACACCTCCCTCCTCCCCTCCTCTGAGGACCAGGAATGACCGCAACGTCTTCTCAAGGCTCACTAGCAACCAAACCCAAGGTTCTGCTCTGGATAAGTGAGTACACTCTTCACACATGCATACATTCACACACTGATCTTTGTCCTTTTTTTCCTGCATTCTCATCTGATCAGTTCAGCCTCACTTTGAAAGCTAAAGGTCTGGCCTTTTGAGAGAAAAAGGCTTTGTCCATGGTGTAAATGTGAGAATGTGCTCTTCCGACTGTTTATCCTTGGATGAATCCCTCTCCTAGACAAAGAAGTCTTTTTATTTGGCATTAGTGTATTTCCTGGGAGGACAGATGGTGCAAACATTCACAGGATCCAGGTGCTGAGTGCACTCAAGAGGCACTGAAGATCTGATCATCCACACCACAGCCATAGGCTGTATTTAGCAGCACTCATAACACTGTGCAATTTCAGTGCATTTCTAGTCAACATATAGGAGTTACTAGGATACAAATGCAAATTAGGATGGAAGCAGTTAAGATAGTAGCATCCTCTGTAGAAGATATGTTTTGAGATGACGTGATGTGCATGATAATGATGTACGCGATCTGCATTTGGGCAAGAGAAAGAGACATCAGCTTGTACAATCTAATCTAATCCAATAACAAAACAGCCCTGTGATAAATCTTATCTCTGAGGTTAGTTGTGGTGTCCAAGTGGCCTGTTTTTTAAAGTTTTTTTCATCCCATTTGCATGCATAAACATTACAAGAATGCTATAAATAAGTGCAGCTACGTCACATGGAGACACAATGTGAATATGAGAAGCATGTTGATGTCAGCTGCAAAGGTGTCTGGAATGAGCAACCGGCCGTTTTTCCCCCTTCCTGCCCACAATCAATCGCAGCTTTCCGCTCTGACAAATGTCAGCAGTTAATTTCAGTTAGCATTTGGCTGTGCTCTAATGTTATTTGTTTTGTAATCTTTATTAAGCCGCAACATTTCTCAGCTTTATTGACCCTTAATTGTTAGCGAGGATGGTGTGTGAAAGGAGTTAGGGTGCTTGTGTGTGTGTTGTATGTGTGAATAGTTGTGTGTCGGAGCCTGTGGGTCCTCATTATCTGGAGCAGGGGTAGGTAAATGAGTTGGCTCTTGTCATCTTTTCATGCAGCTGCTGTGATTGGTAGCCATTCTGAATTAACTTGGTGTGGCGGTGTGGGAGGATATTTATGTTTAGGGTCGAGTTTGCAACTCCCGCGGGAGAAGCCCTCCTATAGAATGTGATGAAGAGGGGTGATTTTGTTTTCTCTTTCATGTTTTGTGCAGGGTGCATTTGCATTGTGTGATCTGATGGAAGGTATTAACACCATTTGTTATTTGCAGCTTTTTTTGAAGTGCAGTTTAGGGGGTTAATGTTTTGTTTACTGAAAGCAACACTTTTAAAGGATTCATCATTTAAACCATCACTTTCACTTTGTTTGGTTTGATCATCCTAACATTACTGACACTGACCTGACTCTGACACTTATTCATCATCACGAACATAAGTGCAAAGCTAAATGAAGCCAATTTATTAAAAAATAATTAGAAAGCCAGTCTGAATCGTCAGCATGAATTCTGTGTAATACGGTGTCAAATGAGAAGCTGTCTGCTATGCAAAGAACAAAGATGACGATGTTCACAAGTGCATCCTTGCTTCAAGTTCACAAAACCTATTAAAAATGCAGTAAGGGCTTTTTAGGATTATGACTGTATGGATGCATTCTGCTCCTGTTTTTCGGCCGATTCGTATCTGAATAGATTTGTTGCCTATGAAACAGGAATCAGGCATTTGACACAGATTTGAGCGATACATGAGAATGAGGAAAAATGAAAGTTTTCTTGTCTTCTGATGGATACAGAGGCTCAGAATCCCAGAGCCCTTTTTTAATCTTCGCATTACATTCGCACCCTCCGAAACCAATGAATTTTAAAAGGATTCTGTCTTTGAGAGTCTGAGTGAAAAGCGGATATCACTATGCTAATAGCCACTGTGGCCAGCAGTAAATAAATACCAAGAAATGGAGGAATTTCTGTCACCCCTTAACACTGCTGTTCCCTCCAGACGTATCCAGAATCATTTTGTTTTATTATTTTATGCTCAGAGTGTAAAGCACAGGCTCTCATAGTGACTAACCTGAGGCTATAAAATATTTATAATATAATAACACTTTTATTGCACTGTTGCACACAGTAGAGCTACTGTATTGGTGTGGTGGTCTGGATTTTTCCCTCGACAGCGTTGAGCAGCCCGCCTGTGAGTTGGATTGACAACCTTATCCTCCATTCTGGATTTTCCCCTCTGTTAACCCTGATTGCCCCTTGTGTTCGTTTCTGCACTAAGTCTTCCCTGTATATGGCTGGAAAGAGTAAACATGGGAGTGGACACTGGCATCAGGGGAGTCACACATGGGGGTTATAAAAGTGTAAAAAATGTATTGTGCATTTCTTTGACCTTCGTGTATGACAATCCTGGCATCAGTGTTTTCTCCTTGGCTACTTCGTTCTTTCTTTCAGTACCTTTTTTCTGTCTTGTTCAAATGAATAGTTGGACATATTGGGAAAAACGCTTTCTCACTTTTTTACTGAGAGTTAGATGAGGCGATTGATACCACCCTCATGTTGGCACACCAAAGCCAGCAGTTAGCTAATGTTAGCTTAACATAAAGACTGGAAACGGAAAAAACAGTTGACCCTGCATTGTCCGAAGGTAACAGAATATACCTGCCAGCACTTCTAAAGCTCAATAATGAAACGATTGACACTATTTTTGTGCCTGTATGCTAAATATGAGGTTACAGCCAGCAGTTGGCTAACTTAGCTTAGCACTGAAAATAGGGACACGGCTAACCAAGTTTTGGTAACAAAATTTGCCCACTAGAACTCCTAAAGCACTTTTGTCTTGACTGTTTAATTTGTTTAATTTGATGTGTATGGTAAACAGTGGGGTGGAAAGTGGAGATATTCATGTTTATTATGAAGTTTTTTGACTAAACCCCCCCCAAAAAAAAAAAAAAAAAACAGGTCAGGATTTAACAAATATTCACTTCCTCGTACTCCTTTTTGAGGATGAAACACTTATGTTGTTTATCGAATATGTCTGCTGGGTATATTAGTGTTGTTTTTTTCCTTTTTCTTATTTTGCATGTTCAAAATAAAGATCTAAAACTCGATAATTAGCACATCTTTGTTTAATCACTAATAAACTGCATAAATGTGACAAGTTGTGGTTTTAGTAGAGCACATAACCCCATGTAAAAACGCAAATTGTCGTCTTTACAAATCTTTTTATTTTAAATTCAAAAGTCAATGAGTGAGCTTTAGAGGTGCTTGTAGGCAAATTATGTTACCTTTGGACAGAGCTAGGCTAGCTGTGCCCTCGTTTCCTGTTGTTATGCTATGCTAAGCTAAGCTAATTGACGCTGGCTATGACCTTAAATTGAGCATACAGACAATGAAGTGGTATGCATTTTTTTTAATTCTAACTCTGGGCAAGAAAGTGAATAAACCAAAATGTCTAACTATTCATTAAAACCTTCAACCTTTAATGTTAGCCCTAACACCACTAGGGAAAAGTCCACTAAACCAGCCATTGCTCAGTGTTGGCGTACCTACAGTAAACGTGCTTTAGCAAGGAAAAACCTCTGCAGACAGCGGTCAAAAACTACAGCCTGTTCAGTGGTTATCTTTGAGAAGAAGCAGAAACTGTGTGATATCCACTGGACAAGCTTTATTGTTTGACTGAGCTTCCTGCCAGTTTGCTCACTGCTTTTTATCTGAAACCCTTCCTCCAGTCACTCCACCCTTTAACCCTTTGCCAGTAACCCTTCTGTCTTTCCTTAGTGTGGTTAACCCTTTCCTCTTCCCACCCTACCCCTCCCCTCTCCTGCTCCTCTTCTGCCTCCAGGTCGGATGACAGCGACTCCTCGCTCTCCGAGGTGCTCAGGTAGAGGAACTGTGTTTGTCACTCTCTGTTTTCCCATTTGCCTGTTAACTCACCTGGTGTCATCTCATCTCCACTGGTAGTCAGTGCCTCGTCTGGCCTCTCCTCCACCTCCACTTCCTTTTCCCTCCCCCTCTGTGGGTGAGGTCGCTGTGGTGCATGTTTTAACCACATGCGGCTTTCTTGACCCGCCGGCCTTTCCCACCTGTGATGTGGTTTCTCTGTGGTGTTGCTCCACACAAAACCTGAATGAACCTTAACACTTTTCTGCAGGCCATGAAAATGTGCAAATATTATCCCAAAAAACATGTTATGCCTGTTTTGACCACCTAATATTTTCATTTATCACCTGTGAAAAAAACCTGACCAGTAAGTTATAACTTAATTCTCAGTTAACGCTGCTGTATTGACAAGGATTTTTTATATACATATGAGTTAAAGTGATAGTTTGGATCTTTTCAAGTGGGGTTGAATGAGGTACTTATCCATTGTCAATGTATTGGATGTCTTTCGGCAAGTCTCCAGTTTGGAGGGACAGACAGGAATACTTCGACGGAAGATAAGAAAGGTACTGCTATAGACAAGAGCAGCAATAAAACATAATTTAGCAACCTAAAATATGGACCACAGAAAAAAAATCATCAGTTTGAGTTCATGCTATATTGAGAATATTTTCATTTTTATCTGTACTCTCTGCAAAGCCACCAGACTCCATTCACACTACTGAGCGTAGTAGCTGCTGGTTTACTGACACCTTGGTCGTTAAGTTTGTGTTATTGTGTGACTTTGTGGAATCCGAACTAACCCTTTAAACACTAAAGTCACACAGTAACACAAACAAACTCAAATGATCGAGGCAGTGGTAGACCAGCAGGTCCTGTGTCCAGCTACGTTAAATTACTGTTTTACTTACTGATATCTGGCTCTGAAGAGAGCAATATAATGGCTGTAAAAACACAGTCTGATGACAAGGAGTGTTGAAACATTCTAAATATAGCATACACTTAAACTGATATTGATTTATTTCACTGGGACTTTTTTAAGGAGGCTAAACTACGTTTTGTTGCAAACCCCTCCAGAGCAGTACATTGGAAAGCTCCTGTGTCTGTATTGCTGTCTGCTTCTCCAAACTGGGGGCGTGCTGACTGACATCTACTGTAGATGATCCACTTCTATGAGTAAGTACTTCAGTCAACCCCACTGCAAAATACTGGAACAATGCCTTTAAAGGAATAGTTTATTTTTTTTTAAAATACACTTGTTTGCTTCCTTTTCAAGCATCAGATGAAAAGATCAGTGTCTTTCTTGTGTCTGTTAAATTTGTAGTTCTATCCAGCAGCTATTTAGCTTAGCTTAGCATTAAGAATGGATAGCCTGGTTCTTTCTAAAGATAATATCTATCTACCAGCACCGTTAAAGCTCACAAATGAATGTGTTTATTCCATTTTTAAAAATCTATACAAAAATTGAAGTGTAAAAATGACATATTGTGTTTTTATGTGGTGTTATGTGCTGGACAATTTCTTGACCAGGTGCAGTGGCTTCCTGTCATCACTGAGTTTGCTAGGCAACAAGACTCTTTATGCTAAGAAAAGCTAATTAGCCACTGGATGTACCTTAAAATCTACAGAAGTATCCATCTCCTCTTCTAACTTTAAGCAAGAAAGCAAGGAAGCAAAATATTTTCCCAAATTAGACGAATATACAATTCTATAATAATGATGAAAACAAAATGTTCTCTTCTTTCTGATGAATCTATTTCTGTGTACTTATCTCACACACAAAGTGATGCACCTCTCACTGAGACTCCTCCATCTGTTTTTCTGTGCATTGCAAAGAGCACACACTGATCTCCCTCCATGTTTTCATTAGTCTGTCAGTCTCTTGGTGCTTGGACCTGCAACATCCATTAGCAGCCCTCGCATAGTGCATAAAACAGCACACCATGATATCTTCAACAGATGCTGATAGAATGGGAACACTTTCTGCCATTTGGATCAGCGGCGTGCTGTTAGAAAGAGCGTGCTGCATTAAGCAATATTGTAGTATGTGCAGTATATGTACTTAAAGGAAAAAACAAAAGAGTAACTGAATAAAGCATTCAAAAATAATGGCACATAATGGTCCCCTGGCAGGTAAACAAAGTACCTTGCATAGGAGCTTTAGTAGAATATAAAAGGGTAAAAGAAACAATGGTTTTAGTAATTTTAAAGCTAAATATATTGTGGCTTTAGCACCTTGAGGTGGATTTATAGTTGTGTGAAGATACACAGTAGCCTATAGAAATGGCCTAAATTGCTGTCAGCTGTCTGCTTCTCTTTGCAGCTACACCTCCAAAACGCTAGTTGGCGGTGAGATTTCTGTAAAGTTTGATTGATTCAAATACACCTAGAACACACATTAGGCATGACTTAATAGCAATAATTAGTATTTCAAACAAAAGACCACATATTGGCTTCATTATAACTAAAAAGATTTCCTAGACAAAACACTCATCTTTTACTTTTCCCACAAATACAGCATGCTAACTTTATTAGCACAAGCCCATGGCATATTACATGGTATAATTTAGCCTAGAGGGCAGTGGAGTTTTAAAAGGTAATGTGACAAAATTTGATTCCAATACAGCTCACAAGTTCCACCAACAAAACAATCGTCCTATACCTGACATGGTTTCCCCACAAATACAACATGCTCATGGTAGAATAAGCCTATGACATTTAACATTGCATAAATTAGCCTAGTGGCGAGCAGAGTTTTCCTTCACTCATATGAAGCCAGGATAAATCACACAGATGATTTAAAATGCCATTCTTTGGTGGCTTTATTGTCTTTACAATTTATTGTTTCTTATCTGTGAAATAAAATTTAATGAAATGTTCCCACTGAGGGGAATGTTTTTCAGCTTACAAAATCACTTCTGCTGAGCTGCATGTCAGGCTCTGGCGTTGCGTATGCGTCCATGTAGAGCCTATGCAAAAGGTAGCCTATGGCATAGTAGTAGAAATCCAGCATTATGCCACCTAAGTACCATATTTAACCAATGACGATGGAGCATAAGATCAAAGGGTTAACAGCCGTCAGTGATAAGGTTCATTCAAATGAAACTGCACCTCATATTTTCCTATTTTTCAAAAAAATCTTCCTTTCCCTCTATTCTCTATTTATTCAATAAACATATTAATGAACTATTACATGTTTCCCCTTTTTTTTCTTATCAAAGAATTACCAGCATTCTATTATTAGTCTTTTCAAAATGGAATTGGACCAAAAAGAGGGTGGGACAGATTGTGTATGTTGCTGTGTTCACTCCATACACCTACCATCACAGTCAGGTTGTGCAGCTCTGCAGTAGAGCAGAAGCTGATAATCTGACTATGTTATCGACTTGTAACACCTCTCCACTTACACACATGTGCCACATACCCCTTTTCCCTGGGCCACAAACGGCGATCGGCTGTGGAGGTGCTGAGCTGAGAGTCAGCTCCCACCTGACTGGCGGAGAATGGATGCTGCATGTGGTGATGATGACGTCTCAGGACGTTGTGCTGTGGTTTATTTTTGAGTTGCAGGCTGCTGTGTAGTCGGTCTTCCAGGCTGTTGTGAACTATTGTTTTGAGCTTATTCTGCACAAGTTGGTTCTGTTTTGTGTTTCATGAGACTTGGCAGACATGCATGCAATCTTTTATTTTATTAGCTGATGATTGGCAGTTTTTGATTTTGGTTGGCATTTTTTATGCACTGAGAAAAAAAAGAGGATACACAGAAAGTGTGGTTTGGTCTTTAATTTTTGATTTGACATGCGTATTTGTCTGCGTGCTTTCACGCTGGGACATCAGCGTACATGCAGGCACAGAAGAGGAGCATGTTGTCATCTTTGACAAGTTTCAAGCACACCCTTCTTTATTTTTCTCACTCTGTGCAGAAACAAAACCTGTCCCGGGTATGGTGTGTAATCACAGATTCTCTTTTCCCTCCTCGCACCCTCCAGCTCTCCCTCACTGTTTCGCTTTCCACCTCACTCTCTCTCTCTCTCACACACGTACACACTCACATACACACTAACCACCACTGGTGTTATTAGGAAGCCCACCAGGGACCAATTTTCCCACATTCCTCCTTATTCTTCTTCTCACCCTCTGCCTGCTCTGTCTCACTCTGCTGACTGCTCTCCAGGCACTCTGGGACTCTGACCTGTCAGTGGGACATAGATTGTAGGGGGGGTGGGGGGGCAGAGGTTCAGCTAGAGAGTGTACATAACGCAGAAGAGGTTTTGTGTGTGTGTGTGTGTGTGTGTGTGTGTGTGTGTGTGTGTGTGTGTGTGTGTGTGTGTGTGTGTGTGTGTTGAAGGGGGTGGGGGGTGAACAGGCAAAGCAGCTCTTACTGTTGTAGGGCCTTAATTGGTCCGTAGTAGTAAAAAAGGAGAGGGAAGGGAGGGTGGGTTGGGCAGGCTGAAGATGGGGGTGACAGCAGGAGAGCCGGTGGGCTCAGTATACCAACAGGAAGTCGAGAGTGTGTGTGTGTGTGTGTGTGTGTGTGTGTGTGTGTGTGTGTGTGTTATTTCATATACATGTAGGTTTTTTAGGGGAGTACATCACCTTAATGTATCCACAGAGGTTTGTATGGGTTTGTATTGTCTTTCTACAAAAGAAAAAGTAATGTGTTTTTGTGTGCATGATTGTGATCGGCCTGTTTTACAGTGCATAAATCTGTGGATAATATGTGGACAGAAATCAGCGATCACTGATTTATAACGACTGTAACACCGCGTGTGTGTGTGTGTGATCTTTAGAGGTGTGATCAATCCCATCGGGGGTGTCAAGGGTGGTCGGACGGCCCCGCTGCAGTGTGTTTCTGTAGCCGAGGGACATTCAAAGCCTGTCCTGTGTGTGGATGCTACAGATGAGCTGCTATTCACTGGCTCTAAAGGTACACATGCTACTTACTTAACTGTAAGCTCTGCCTTTAGATGGTATTTGACTTTTACCTTAAATGGCCTTAATGGCTGATGTTTGATTAGTATATGCCATACATAAAACATAAAAACAGATTAAAGCTCTTTTATGTGGATCTCATTCAAGTTGAAGCAAATAACATGAGTTAAAGCTTGTCATCTCAAAAAAATGACACCACTAAAAGATGAGCCTTTAGTAATCATGCAACTATTAGAGGATAGTTTGGATTTTATTAAATTCGGGCTGTATGAGGCACTTATCCACAGTCAGTGTATAACATACAGTAGATGCCAGCCGGCACAGCCCCAGATGGTGAAGCAGGCAGCACTACCGCTACGGAAGATAAGCAACATACTGCTGTGATCGGAGGCTGCAGCAAAAGATATTTTAATCACCTGAAAAAAATCATTAACGGTTCACAGGCACGCTATATTTAGAATTTTTTCACAGCTTTTTATTGATGCCGGACACCTCTATCTAATTGGAAGCGTAAGCCACTATATTCATCTGTGCTCCCTTCAAAGCCACCAGACTCCATTGACAAAATCGGTAATTTGACCTCACAGAACACAGCTGCCTTGATCACTAACTGATATAGAGTCATATAGTGATATAAAGGGTAAGTTATGCTCTATCAAAGTCACATTAACAAAAACAAGCCAACCAATCACAGCAGCAGCAGACCAATTACTCCTGTGTTTTGCGGGGTAAATGTACTGTTTTTGTTAAAGGAGTCTGGTGGCTTTAAAGAGAGCATAGAAGGCCTTTTGTGCCCAGTCAGAAAGGGCAGACTGGTGAAAATATTCTTAATATAGTGTACACTTTACACTATATCATATAGCTTCTGTGGCGCTACTCCTGCCTGCTTCACCAAACTGGGGGTGTGCCGACTGCCATCTTATGTAGGTAATAAACTGACTATAGATAAATACCTCATACATCCCTCTTCCAAAACATGTGAGCTATCCCTTTAACCCAAACACGGTATATGAACTGCAATTCTTTCCTCCTTCAGATCGAACTTGTAAGATGTGGAACCTGGTAACTGGTCAAGAGATCGTCACCCTCAAAGGTCACCCAAACAATGTAGTGTCAGTCAAATACTGTCCTTCCTCCTGTCTGGTCTTCTCCGTCTCCACCTCCTACATCAAGGTGTGGGACATCCGCGACTCTGCCAAGTGTATCCGCACGCTTACGTAAGTTTTCTCCCTGCAACCAGCCAGATGGAACGCTTTGGAGCATTTAAACTAAAAAATTGCATCTGTGGAGATATTTGATAGAAGTGATTTGGGGATATTCTTTTTCAGTTCAGTGATGTGTTACAAGTTGCAGAAAAGTGACAAATTAAATATGGGGGGAAAATGTGATGTGAAATGCATCCAGAAGAAATGAAAAGTTCTGCTCATTACTCTTGCCTATGTCTCTCCACCTCATGTCCCCCTTTTATTCTCCTCCGACTTGTCCCTCTTTCTTATCCTTTTTTTGGCTTCTCTTTGCCCCCACAGTTCATCGGGGCAGGTGGTTTCAGGTGATGCATGTGCGGGCACCACCACCCGCACAATAACCTTTGCACAGGGTGAATGTCAGATTAACCAGATAGCCCTCAACCCGTCAGGATCTGTGCTGTACGCTGCTGCTGGAAACAGTGTTCGCATGTGGGACCTCAACAGGTACATTTGTTCATTAATTTAATCATAATTTATTCATTGAACTACCCATCAAATTGTTTGTTAAAGTATGAAGTCATTTATGCATTTACCTATTCATGAATTCTTTCACTGATTTATATCCGTAGTCATCCCCACATTCTTTGGTTCAGTCATGTAGATAGTCAGTCAGCTCGAAATTCTTTCAGACGTGAATGTATATATTCACGTGTCAGATGGTAATCAGCCGGAGAGCTGATTAACATGTGACTTAAGAGATTAAAGAGGCTGTCAAAAGAAAGCACAGGAACTCAGCACTTGTGAGTACGTGAGCATGTTTTCTAAGAGGCACCTATTTTTGAAATCCAGTGGCATCGCCATCTTCTCAGTTTTTATGCTTCTAGAGGGAAATGATTAACAGATTGGACCACCAGACAGTTTACGCTTAGGGGTTCAGACCCAATTAATGATGCAGAGCAGCCCCCAAGAAATGAAATATGAATGCATTAAACATTCTCTCAGCATCATCTCTGCCTTTGGCATCGCTGTGTCTCAGCAGTTTTACTTCACTCGTGAGACGGAAAGTGATTTCATTCAGTGAAACCTTAAAAATCAAATTCGTGTTAGTAATGAATTTCTTTGCTTGAATTCCTTTGCTGCCTGTGTGTGTGTGTGTGTGTGTGTGTGTGTGTGTGTGCGTGCGTGCGTGTGTGTGTAGGATGCAAGGAATGGGGAAGCTGACAGGCCACATCGGCTCTGTCATGTGTTTGACAGTGGGACAGTCTCTGCTGGGCAAAGACCAAGTAATCACTGGCTCCAAAGACCATTATGTCAAGGTACCACAAACACACACACACACACACACACGCAGACTACACTTGAGTGTCACAGACACAGACACAGTGTTTCCAACAGAGCTGGAATCAATATGAGGTGGTAGCTGATGACGGTGGGGCTGGGGGGTAGCAATGAACTGTTCACTTTCACTTTCACTGTTCCTGACATAATGCTGCTCCGTCTGTGCTCAGAGTGTGTGTATATATATATATATATATATGTATGCATGTATGTATATATATATATATATATATATATATGCATGTATGTATGTATGTATATATATGTATATATATAAAATATCACTCCTGATGAACAGTACAACTGTCCAAAACTATACAATCAGTATTTAGTGGCAGATATTTTACTTGTAGCAGGCCACCTAAAATTCATGAATGTGTGGGAAACACTGAGACACATCTTTTTACAGGCTCCTCCTCCCTTTTCTATTCTCAGGTGTTTGACGTGGCAGAAGGAACTCTGGGTAATGTAGGACCAGCTCATAACTTCGAGCCGCCCCATTACGACGGCATTGAGTGTTTGGCCGTACAGGGAGACGTGCTGTTCAGCGGGTCCAGAGACAACGGCATCAAAAAATGGGATCTGGAGCAGCAGGAACTCACTCAGGTGTGTGCGTGTGCCTGCATGAAGAGTGTGTGTTTTTGTTCAGATGTGTGTTTGTTGCTGATGCAGATGGGGCTTTTCCCTAGAACCGAAAACACGTCTCTTTCTGAAACTTGCCAAGGGTTATTTAATATGAGGCTGCGTTTGTTGTATGTTCCTGCTCTGCAGGTCAGTGAGGTCAGCAGGTTCAAGTTAAGCAGGAAGCTGAATGTTTTTATATTCATGTGGATGTTGAGTTCAGACATCAAAGTTTAACACCCTGGCTGTGCTTCAGCGCCGTTCCTGATGTTCTGTCCTGCGAGCCTGCAGATAGAATCTATCTTTCTGAGGCTATTAATTCATGATGTCTTGACCCTTATCTCGTGAGCAAGGCCATTTTCCACATGGTACATGTAGTGCAGAGAGAGTGCCAACATAGTATAAAGAGCTTTTCATTGTGGGAAAATGATCCCTATATGTAAGGATGCTATATTTATAGGACATCTTCTGGTGTGGTGTAATGACTTTAATAATCCATTGATGTGATGATGTGACTGATTGTTTATGTAATTTATCAAGCATTGTGATCAAGGCTGTATTCAGACTGCCTATTTACTAGCATTGTGTGCATATTAAGCCAAAATGTAACATGACATGTAGTATGCAGTATGCATATCACAGGTCACAACAACTAGCTTTTCTTTTTCATGTAATCTTTTGTTAAAAGAACAATTCACAATTGTGACTAGGCACATGTCTGACATGAATGTAGAACTACATTTAAGCCTGCTAAGCTAACATTTGACATCACAAAGAGAGCAACGTTAACCCTAGCAGGCTTTCATTATGAAAACAACACGACATACAAAACTTAAATCTAATTAGGTGTTATATTTATTGTCATTAGGGACAGAGCAGAGAGGCACTTAGCCACTGGTGAACTGCTGCTATACAGTAAAGGTGGCTTGCTATTAGCTGTGCTGTTGTTTGCTTCCACATTCCATTATCGTAAACCGGCTTAGTATATGGCAAAACAGGACTAGGCGTTACGGAGAAAATTATATATCATATTTTTTAACAAATATCTCTGTTCATACTGTGGTGATATCAAAGGTTTGACTATTAGTGCTTTCACTAAATTTTAACACAATCAGATTTTTTATAATTATCAGCATTGTGGATATAATGACTTAGTGGGTAAAGGGAAATAATAGAACAGCTAGAACAGTCTGGTAAGTTCAGAAAATTACATCCAGTGCTTTCCACAGAATTACTATGTTGCTCTTAGAAGAAGAGAGTCGCATTTTTTTGTAAGTGAATGCAAACTCTTCGACAGCACAGTGAACGGTTATGTTTTACTTTTACTTTGTGCCTGACGTTCTGCCGCTTGGTCGTTGCCTGGAGTAGACTCTGCATTCCAACAGTGTGATGCTATATATAACCAAATGCTTAATATCTCCAGTCCAGCCCCAAGAGCTGGAAAGTCTGGGTCTCACCAGAGTTACTTCAATCTATTCTGAGGGGTACATGGATGTTTTTCAGGTCAGTTCATCCAGTAGTTGTTGAGTTATTTCAGAAAGATCGATTGGCATTTTTAGCCAAGAGGTGTGGCTCTTGGGATGGCAAACATTTAAAGCTTTTCAGATGTGAAGATTTGCTGCTGTTGTTAGTTTATTCCATTATAAAATAACAATTGGTAGGAAAAAACAAGCAATTTAAGGAGATGTCATCTTGGGGTCTCTGATCTTTTTTATACATGCTAAAATGATGAATTAAAGTATGAAATAATTAAGAATCATAATAACCATGAGTTGCGGCTCTGCTGGAGACATTTGATAGATGATGAAAAATATCATAGTCATGGCATATGGCCATACAGTCCCTTTAGCGACTGTATTTTACCCGTTATCTGACACTGGCTTGGCTGTGACAGTTAAAAACTGTGCTGCCCGTTGAGCACTCAGCTGGCGGACAGGTCTCTTCATGTCTCCCTTTACCCTGAGTGCTCTCTCCTCAGAGAAAGTCAACAGAGTGCCGTCATGTGTAATGTGGCAGGAAAGCACTGTGTCAACACCAGAGCATTAGGGCCCACACACATCACACAGAGCCACAGGTTCCTGAGAGGAAAGTCATTGTGTGTGTGCCTTTGTATGCATGTGTTGACTCCTGAGGTGTCTCTGGTGTATCCTCAGTTGCCGCTGCATATGTTAATAATGCATAATAATGCACCTTGTGGGTGGATGTGGCGCACTTATTTGCATGCACAGTAATATGCATATTAAGCAGCACTTTTTTGTTGTTGTTCTATTTAGCCTTTGTTTATCCGCACAGAGAAAACAAGAACATAAGACATTATTATTTCCATTCAAAGGCTGAATTAAATCAGCTCGGTCTGTGCTGCGGTCTGCGGCATATGACCTTAACCTCATTTGTGAAGCAGCCAACACAATCCATTTTACAGCCTCTCTAACTCAGTAGTCTCTGTCTAATTGTGTAATAGGATCAAATTGTGGCTTGGGGTACAATAGAATATATTACAGTAGACTCTGCCTCCTCCAGGATTGCTGCTGCGAGCTGTTCTGCTGCGACCCCTGTGTTAAAATGCATACGCTATAGTGTGTTTCTTGGGGGAATATGTGAAGCAATTTGTTTATAATTACTCAACACTGTAGTTTAATGAATCCCAGTTGTTTGATAAATAATATACCTTCCAGAAAACAATTTCAACTTTGTGTGTGTTTTACTGGTTTGCCCGCATGTTTCTTATGCAACTGTTGCTGCAGTGTGGCGATGCTCTCCATGAAGTGTTGCAAAGCTGTGACACATTTTTACCCACTGGTGTGAAGTTGTTACAGAACCCGAGGTAGATGTAATATATGTGAAACTTTGTCTTTATTTTTTGTAGTGACTGTTCCCCTCTCACAGCTTTTATTGCACTTCCAACTCCCTGTGGATTTGGGGGCAGTGGAGAAAACTGCGTCTCCAAAGGTTTCCTTCAATTTTTACTTTTTTTTTTGATTAGGAAGGATTTATAATTTCTCAACCTTTTCTGGCCTATAGATCCCAAGTTGGAGTTGTCAAGTTGTCATGGAGGAAGCTCCAAAAAGAGTATACTGAAATGGCACTATATTTCAAACCAAAGCAGCGTTTCTCAAAGAATTAGAATCTGTTTGTAGTGGTAGCTGACATCAGGGGTAAGGGTCGGGTCAAATTTCTATTTTTGTTATATCGTGTGTGTGTTCCTTTTTTTAATCATTCTGTGTCCCCATTTTTGCAAGTCCGTGAACGCAGCACAGGTAGAACTCATCACAAGTTCTTTTTGAGTTGGAGGGTGGATAATCGATCTCCTAATGAATGTTCCAGCTCCAAAAATATAAAAAAGAATACATGGCAGAAGGTGCTTTAATCATGGCCGCCATGATAAAATGACTGTGTTTAATCCCAAGAGACCCCTGGGACAGCTGGTGATCTCGATCAACATTACCGTCTTTAAGGGCCTGTAGCGCTCTCATGTTTTAAACTAGCACACATAGTGGTATCATGTGAAACTAGACAAGGCATCCATTGGTAACAACCATGTTGTGATAGCTTATCTGGAAGGGGGCTAAATATCAGTCCAAAGTTAATTGCCAGATTTTGGCAAAGGAAAATCTGGCATATTCACAACTCTCACCTCAAGATATCTAAATGAAAATGGTCTCTCTCCGGTAACCACGAGCCTCCCCTTTACAGATGTGCGCACTCAGTGTTAGTGTGATGCTTTTTGTCAAAAACTTTGCAGTTTTTAAATGCAGTATAAATATGTTATTTTCACCTGTTCCAAAAAGGGTGTATTTGAATACTTCTGCATACTGGATCCCTAAGCAGTCTCAGAATGGTATAACTTGGGTATGAATAGAAAGCCGAGACTCTAGTGGACTCATTGAGACCTGTTTTATTAATGTGTAAGGATGTAGTTGGATCCTTTTTTTTTAGACCTTACCTTCCTGTACCTAGGATAATCACAGCATCATGAAACTTTACAGCTACATACTAGAGACCCCGAGCATTCAGAGGATGGATAGCTTTTGCTGTGGTATTCTGGAGGGATCTTGATCTTTGATTTTTATCAATTCTCGAGTGGTAAAAAAAAAAGGTTAAATTTTTGACCAAATCTGTGTAACAAATGGAGCTAAGAAATAGTAATAACTTCATCTAGCTTTGCACATAAATTAATGATCTTCACATAAATCAATAGCATTGTTTATATAGTCACCAAACATTGTTTCTTTTCCAATGTGTCCATTTTTGTCAAAAGTTTGACATTTTTATGTCTAAATGGATAGTACCAGCAGGACAATGTGTCCTCTCAAATAGTTCTTTTTAATCTTGTACTGTGAATCATAAATTCTCGAGAGCTACTCAGTCATGCTGTTTTTATATATACACCTTTATTTATACAAAGAAATGTGATCTCTGCACTAGATTATATAGTGCATAGCAAATTATAGCTATTTGAATAATTTCACTCACAGTATTCAATCATTTTCAGCTCAGACTATTGTACCATAAGAAGCACTGAACAGAAAACAACTTGGAGCTTCGCTTCAAGGTGAAGTCAACCTTCAGTGAAATAATAATGATTTATTTATTTATTTATTTAGCTCAGAAAGCAGCTTTTATTTTGTGGGTTCTCGGTTTAGATCACAACAAATAGGGCTGATATAGACTTGCAAATGAGGAATAGATATAGAATTTATAACTTACTGCCTTCCTATAAAAATCAGAGAGAGCAGACTTACTGCAAACTGCAGTGTGGAAAACATACACAGAAAGAAAAACAAATTAGTATGTGAGGTACCTGAAACAATAATGGAACTATATTTGCAGTGTTACTTGGATTGAAACCTAATCTCAAAATGCAACATGAAAATAATTAATGACAGAAGCAATAAAACAGGACATGAAAAAAACAGATAAATGTAGGAAAAGTTATCTCCCTGTGCATGTGTTCCTCTGTTTAGAGTTAAATTAATCTGCAGCCCTGTTAGTCGAGATAAACAGAATTAAAAAAAACAAAAAACAACAGCAGCAAAACCCAAAGTGTTGGCATGATAAAAGTTGTTTGAACCGTGTGTAAATCCATATTGCTTATTGTATGTTTGTTCTGCATTTTAAGACTGATTGTATTTACCATCTCACCTCTGCAGTGATGCGGCATCGTAGACACAGTATTTCACTTTAATGCCTATTTGCTGGCAACCGCCATGGCAGAGGCATTATGTCTTTTGGGTTTTCTGTCCATCCCATTCTTGTGAATGTGATATCTCAGGAATGCCTTTAGTGATTTTTTTAAAAGTTTGTCACAAATGTCAACTTGGTCTCAAGGATGACCTGATCAGATTTTGGTGGTCAGAGGTCAGTGTGAACTCACATCAGTCCCATTCTTGTGATATTTCAAGAATATCTTGAGAGAATGTTGTCTAATTTGGCACAAAGGTCCATTTGGACTCAAGTATGAACTGATTAGATTTTGGTGGCCATAGGTCAAAGGTCAAGATTACTGTGGCCTCGTTTGTCCCATTCTTGTGGATGAATATTACAAGAGTACCTTGAGGGATTTTTTTTAGATTTGGCACAAACGTCCACTTGGACTCAAGCATGAACTAATTAGAATTTGGTGGTCAAAGGTCACTATGACTTCACAAAACATGTTTTTGGCCATAACTCAAGAATTCATACATGAATTATGATAATAGGATAAAATGATGAAGTGACAATTTATATCCAAAAAGGTCAAAGGTCAACTTCACTGTGACTCAGGAACAGAAGGGGAGACATTTGGTCAGATACTGAATGGATTACACTTGAAAGTGTGGTAATTGTGTAGATCCTCTGTGCTGCTGGGGGAATATGTGTGTGAAGTATCCGTGTTTTAGAATTTGTAGCTTCTTTGCAGCAATATCTGTAGTTGAAGCTTTATCCGTTGTCATGGCTATATACAAGTCTAAATGGATATGGATATAAACGGTAACACGAACTTAAGTGTGATGTCAGTTAAGAAGCTATTTGTCAAATGCTTTTTGTTTTTTTTTTTTGGCATGTTGCAGTTTGTTCCTGGCAGCAGGAGTGTGGAGATGAGCTGCAGGAACAATTAATCCCATACAGTAGCAGAAAATAGTACTGTTTGAATCTCTTTAATGTCATATAGATTCTAGGTCTGCCTACTGGTCTGAAATTACCCCAAAATTAACCTTCACCCTTTGTCAAGTTCTTGCTCTGGAATTTGAAATAAAGACAGCTAAGAACACTTCTGACCAACTTTTATGATTCTCCACAGTGGTTGCCACAAATACATGTTTTCCCTTTCTTTGCCATTTCTCTCCAGTTCCTAACAGCTGCTTGTGTCAGCATGATTGTCTTAGTAAAAATAAGACAGATAAATCAGTTCATGAATCATATTTTGAAGCCATTTTAAAATAATGAACACACAGACAGATAAGCTAAGAATAACTAAGGTATTGTGTCTAAAAACAGCATTACTAACTATGTTGCCCAGCTACCATGAACATATTCCATTGAGGAAATAAATTGCTCTACTGGCAGTGATTTACACCCATTAAGAGTGAAACACTGTTTTTAGACCGCAATAACCCAGATGACTCACATTCCTGTAATTTTGTTTGCAAAAATATGAGATGTAATATCTTTTATCTATCTCTGACTTTATATCTCTCTGCTTTAACTCCACAGCAAATTCCCAACGCCCATAAGGACTGGGTGTGCGCTCTGGCATACGTCCCAGGCCGCCCCATGTTGCTGAGTGCCTGTCGGGGCGGCATGCTTAAGGTGTGGAACGTAGACAATTTCACCCCCATTGGAGAGGTCAGAGGTCATGACAGCCCCATCAATGCCATATGTACCAACTCAAGGCAGATCTTCACTGCCTCCAGGTAAAAGCATTTCAAAATAAGTTCTCGACTGTAACACCACTTATCTAAAAATGTTTCCTATTGCAGTACTGTAAGAAAGAGGCATCCATCAAGCGTTATTTATTTTATAATAGTTATTTATCGGAGGGGATTAAGAGGCAAAAAAACTTTATTTCCTCAAATTTCTTTAAAGGATTATAACCTTTGTTGAGAGTGAAAGAAAAACCTTCATATCTTTATAAATGCCATTCATATATTATTTATTGACAGCAATTTACTGTTATTTTAATGTGCGTACACTAAATCAGTCAGCTTTTGTTATACACAAGAATCAAAAGAGAAGACAAAAGTGACAATGAACTGATCCTGCCAACTGGTCAGTCTGTATAATATCTCATTCGTGTTGTTTTATTATTTTCCAAAAACTATTAAAAACATAATTTATAAATCCTGGGTTAACCGTCTGCTGCTCCTGAATGTGTAAAGGGGACTGCATACAGTGCTGGAGGCTAGGGTGGTGTTCAGTCCAATGAAAGTTGCTCAGTGGTGCATGAAGGCAAAAATGATCAACTTCTGCGTATAAAATTACTCATATTTTCTGTGCTGCTTTCACATCACTGGGCCCAGCTCCTTCCAGTATAGTGCTCTGCTAACATGAATGGGGATAAAATAATTTGGGTGGCTCTTCATGATTTTTCAAATGTTATCTGTCCAAATGTATCAAATCCAGATAGTCAAACGAGTCATTTCATTTCAAAAACGTTTTTTTTTGGGCATCACATGATAGACTTGGAAGTTGTAATTCCATTGTTTGGCCACTACGAATTGGCATCAAAGCATGGCGTACTCTCTGGGGGGTTTTGCAATTAATCACAAATACTCACAAGAGCACTGAGTGTGCTTGTTAATCCATGCCTGAAAATAGTCCCCCACAGATGCAGTCTTTACTACTCTTTAAAACTACAGTGCTGCTGCTGTTTAAGGAAATTACTTAGCCCAGTTTTTAAGATTTGTATCATCAGCAGATGGGCTTGGAGCTCAGAGCCATAGACAAGGTAAGGAAGTCAGAAAGTATTAAGCAATGAACTAATGTGTTGTTGGTTTTAACTTTTTGTTGATTTTTTTGAGAACAGCAAAAATATAGGCTAATACAAGTCTCATCTGAAGGGTGGTTGGAGATTTGAGAGTTGAGAGCAGAACACAAGGTTAATATTTTTGTGTTTGGAGAGGTGCAGAGAGAGGGAAAATGGCTGTGAAATAATGGATTATGATTCATGATTCTTGTTTCATCTCGAGCACTAATGTGCAAGTGTGTGTCAAACTCAGAGAGGGTCATACTGCATCCTGTTTCTCTCCAAATCTTTTTTTTGCTGAGCTCATAGCTGCATCAGACAGGGATAATGGTTGTTTACACTTTTTATGTACCTGAGCAGGACATTCTGCAGTGTGGTTTTTTTTTTTGTTTTGTTTTGTATTTTTTTTTCACTTCACATTTAGCTGGTGGGCTTTCAAGGAAGTTGACTAACCTCCTCTTCTCACTCTCTTGTTTCATCACTTCTTTAATCTTTATCATCTCCTCCATCATCTTTTCTGTGACAAATATTTCCCCTTTATTGGTCTCTTAAACTCTGCCTTCCCAAACCTCTCCTCCTGTTCTTCCCTTCCCTCTTCCTCTTCGTCGACCCCAGTGACTGCAGGGTGAAGTTGTGGAGCTATGTGCCAGGTTTGACCCCATGTCTTCCTCGACGGGTCCTGGCCATAAAGGGCCGAGCCACCAGCCTCCCATGATTGCCTCTTCTCCACTCAACCAACCCTCCCTTCCTCTGGTACTCTTTTAACTAATTTCCACCTTCCTCCCTTGCTCCGTTTTCTTTTCTCTTTTATTCTCTTTTATTCACATTGCAAGCTCATGTTTCAGGCTCATGATTCTAGTCCCCCTCCTGTTCAGACAGATTCCAGGCCAACCTGAGTCTGCATCAGGCCAATAACAACCTGTAATATAATGCTTGAGACAACAACTGACCACTTGTAAAGCTTTTGTGTTTCACGCAAACTCTCTGACTCTATTTTTGGCTTGTGCAATCTCTACGGTGAACGTAAACCTAGCCTATGAGAGAGGCGCGCCATTGAGGCATTTTAAAAACAACCAAGATGACTGCAGCTGATGTAGAATTTTCTCTGATGGCCAAAATGACAACACTGGTTCACAGACTTAATTGACTACATTCACCAATAAGTTCCTAAGTTTTTCCTTGAATTTGTTCTTAAGAATAGGAAGAGGGGGTATAGATGGTGGAAGGTGGACTATTTAACCCAGTGTTTCTGTAAGTTATTAATAACTTAACATGAAAGCTGCTTTGTCACTTTTTGTCCCATATACCCAAACCTCCTTAATTTAAATCCTGTAATATCATATAGCTGTGGAATTAAAGAAACCAAAATAATCAATTACATTTCACAAACATGTTAAAATGTGTGTGAATTCTGTTCTTACCTAAGAACACACCCCAAATAAGGATAAGTCTTAAATAATAAGTAATAAGTCTTAAAACTGCATAAGTCGCTCTTAAGAAAGCATTTAGTGTGTATCTAAAGCCATTTTGATCTACGGCCATTGATGATGTCCTTAGGAAATTGAAAATAAACTGTTTTTGGGCTTTATGCTAAGCTAACTAATGGCTTTCTGTAGCTACCCTAACATCACCAGTCCAAATCGCAATTGTAATTTTGTCTGGAACCTCTCAGAGGAAATAGCTAGCCTGGCAGGGTATTGTCCGGCATGTAACGCTCCTAACTATTACAGCTTGGCGTTTGCACACTTCAGTTTTCATTGGGATAAACCAATTCAGAGTCAGAATCAAAATCAGAGACCGGTTTTATTGCCAGTACATTTAAATATACAAGGAATTTGACTTGGTGTTTTGGTGCAAAACATTAACATAAAGGAAGAATGAAAAATATTGAATTTAAATAGTATAAGAGATAAAAAAAAAATATAGAGAGAGGCAATTTAGAAATATAAAATGAAAAAACAATATAAAGAACACAAAATGTATGGACAAAAGGTGCAATTGAGATGTAATTTCATAATTTGTGAGGTTTAGAGGTACCATTAGGTTGATTTTGTCACCTTTGGTCAGAGCCAGGCTAGCTTGCTCTGATCTCATGCTGCTTCATATTGTTTGTCACATGAGTGGTGTCACTTTTCTCATCTAACTCTGGGAAAGAAGTGCTTTTCTTGAAAAGTGGAACTATTTAACACCTTCAGCATTGTCCTTTCAGACAGCATGCACTCAATTGACATTTCACTTTTGCTAACACCAACTTAAGAGCACAGCCAACTTCTTTCACCAATGTTAATGAAAAACGTGATGCTGTCCTGGGTATTGTCTAATAGAGGTACATGGTGTTATGATCAGCACTGTGGGAATGTGCTGGAAAGTGAAAATTAAATTGCCCAGTCAGTTGGGAATAAAGTTGTGGGCAGGTTGATTAGATTTACTTGTTGCAGAGTTTATGAATCATTACATCACTTCCCTGAGAGGTTGGAGAGGTGTTTTTTTTTTTACTGATATCATGAGAGGGGTCTTCAATGAAGTGTGTGTATGTGGGCATGTGTGTGTGAAGGGCACTTTTAAGTCAGTCTCTTTGTGTTGAATCTGTTTGGGTTGTTTTGAAAGTGTAGACTGCCTGATTGATGTTTGCCGGGCTCTCCTGGCTTTCCCTTTGCTCATCATCCCACCCCTCTCTTTGTCTCTCTCTCTGCCTGTCTGTAGCGACAAGACTGTGAAGATCTGGTCGTCAAAGGTGTGGAGGAAGAGGTGACAAACTAAGCGGTTCTTTCGTCAGCCATCTTTAACTTCAGCCACTGATCTGTGACCTGCTCACTTCTAGCAATGAGACAGAGAATGCCATTTTTCAAGCAATCATGGTGTTTTTTTTCTTTGTCGAGGTGCAAAAGGACGAAGCCGAGGCGGAGTATGTATTCAAAGGCCTTTCACTTTTTCTTTTTCTTTTTTCTTTTTTTTTTTTACTGCCAGTTTGAAAGTGCCATTCAGATGTGATGCGACTCGGACGAGATAAATCTCCCCAGCCGTGGAATCACTAAGCTTGAACAATTTCTCTCTCCAGACATGGAAACTACCACAGGCTTGTATTAAAAGGAGAAGACAAAGTGTCCTGTTTCACCAAGGTTTCAGAATCCTTGTTGAACAGCAAGAAATGGATTTGTGTCTTTTGACTGAAAGTCATGACACATGCTGAATTTAAATCCCAGAGGGACATTAACTAAAAATAAGGACATCTATTTTCGCCTGTCCCTCTATTGAGGACATCAGTGTTCTGATTCTGAAGACATTTGAGGGTCATGCATTGAGTTGTGGTGGACAATTGCTGATCTTGGATCACTGGAAAGTTACATAAAACACCACTTGATTTTCTTTTTTTTTCTCCGGAAACGCCCTCCAATCACTTTTAGTTCAAATCACTCTCAGTATATCAATGAAACTTTATTGCATTCCACAAGTCGTGTTAATTTTTTTTAATGACTTTTACTAATTTATTATTCTCCCTACCTCAGTTGTTTTGGACTTTGGCGTGAGGTGGGAGGAAACATTTTTACGGGTCTCTGTGGACAAACACCTGGTGCTTGACATTTTGATGTCTTTATTTAATGCCTGGCTCTTCATCTCTGTGTGTGTCCTCTGTGGCCCTCTGGCTATAAGACTGTCTAGCTGCTGACCCTGCAAACAGGAAAGCACACGTCCAGCAGCACAGCTAAGGTAGCACTGGCTCCCAGAGGATCTGACCGGATTTTAATATCTGCTCTGTAAAGTGCTAACTACGGCAAAAAGAAAACGCCCCTGCAGATGCACATGACACAAACATACCTACAGCACACACTCCTGAGACATTCGTGAGTCGGGTACTCCGCTGAGGCCAAAGTGCCAGATCATTATCTCAGCCATCCTACAATAATGCGGCCCATACCTGCCATTTATCCTCCACGCAAATGGTAATATGAGCCCTACCAGCCCCCCTCTTGCCTGCTTTCAGCCTCTCTCTGATCTTTAAGATAAGCGACTGTATCAGACTGACTAGCCTCACTGAAGAGTCCACCTCTTTCCCAGCTACTGAACTTCTCTGGGAAGCCAATTTAATTAGAGGTCTCGCAGCTCCACCAGCTGCTTTTCAGGCAAGATTACTTGGGTGAAAGTAGGTCATAACTGAGAGGGATTTCTTATTAAAATCCCAATTTTTTTCTTCCACCCACTATTTGCTGCTACATGTAAAGAGCGGGAGAAACTTCCTGTACCCGTGCACTGATGTACAAATCTGTTTATGTAGTGGATTATGTGTGTGGGCAACACACACACACACACACACACACACACACACACACACACACATATATGCACATACTTTGGACACACACAAACACAAGATTTCAGTGGATGTTTCGGTTATCCATCTTGCCTGATAGGTCTTGGCATCTCTCACTGTTTTGATTTAGTGTCTCTTTAATGAAACAAATTTAGCACTGCACTGACACACACATTATGTGCATATAGTCACACTCCTACAGGCAACAGTAATAACCCGAGTCTTAAAAGTCAGTTCAAGTGTCTTTTTGTTCTGAAAACAGATGAGAACACGCATTCAAATCACTTTCAGTTTATGAACTTCGTTTGTATCAGTTCAAAATGAAATGAAGCATTTAAAAGCTTTTTTTCCTGCAGACATCTTAAGGTGTGTTCATACCAAAAAAAGAAGCGAAATTTTCACATTGCGTTTCTCACAGAAATTCGATGCTGGAATGTGTTTTGGAGTAATTTGCAGTTGGTGAATATTTGCCCCATACCATCACTGCAGCACATTACCATTTTACTCCTCTTGTTTTTTACTTTCCACTATAAAAGATCAACTTAAATTACTTAGCATTTTGCTGATAAGAAAGAGAATAAAAGCGCTTAGACAAGTCACAAATACATCTTTTTACAACTTACCATTGGGTAGTCCCATCGCTTCATGGATCTCCGAGCCCTCTCCTTTTTTGTTATGTCGCTGAGTGGTAGAGCTCCAGGTTGGATTACTAACAGCGACGTTGTTTGTCCTCCATATTTGATTCTCTGTAATGTCAAGACAATCTCAGTTAGATTGCAATGCTGATGGGCTTTCGTGGCGCAGTAGCATGCAAATTTCTCACTAAGTCTGAAAAATTTCAACTCATGAATACGTGAATAGCACAGATTTCACCTGCTTGGCTTGTCTGCAACAAATTTGCGTCTTAAAGGGAAACACCACCATGATCAATCATCAACCAATCATATATTTATCAAATGGAATTTTACAACGTACAACTCCAGTTAAACGTGACCTACCCTCGGTCAAAGCCAGAAACCAGAGAAGTAAGTCTCAAACTTGTGATGTCCTCAAGTAGAAAGTCTGGAGCTGCTCCTTAGACGATGAATGGTAACCTGATTTTGTGTGCTCACAAAATGTTTGTTCTTTTTTTCAATCCCAATTTAAGCTTTATTTTATTGCAGTGTTGTCAGTTCTGAAACAGAAAATGTACCCATACACTCAGAAAATCCCCCTGGGTGCTCTCAGTGTCATTTGTAACACCTTTCCCTTCTCATGGTCTGTGGCCCAGCTCCAGATGTTATGACATCACAAATTTAAGTACTCTAATTTTTGGGTTTGAAAGAGAGAGATGTTCATCTTTAGTAATATTTTAGACTGTCTTAGGCTATAGGAATAGCAGAGATGAAGTTTGAAAATGGGCGTGGTTCCTCTTTAAGATGTAATCTTGCGGTGCAAAATGCTCGCTTCACACTCGGTATGGACACACCATTAGAGCTTGATGAAAACATTCACCAGTTCTTGTCTGTAGTATCAAAATATCAAAGAACAGTTCAGTTTTGTTTAGAACCTAAATCTCAGTCCTTCTGTAAAAAAAAGGTCATGTAGTGTAGTGAAATTAAACAAAGCTTTCATCACAAAACAGCAGTCACAGGTGCTGTAGTCAGCTAATACTTTAAATGAACTTTCTGCAAACCTTCCTCTAAGAGAGAGTTTACAGTGCTGATTGTTGATGTAGCCAAAATGGGTTTAAAGCTGCTGACATTCTCCAAAAGCAATGATATGGGTTTTGGTTTTATATTGGGGAGGGGGGTGATTGAAAATGCGTGGATGTGGGTTGATTTGTTGAGGTGTTTTTTTTGTTGTAATAATTTGCCATGCTTAGAAACTCAGGTATGGATTGAAGGATAATTACAGTCATACTTAAGTCGTTACTTGACCCGTGAATTTAGGTAGCTCTTTTAATCGACCAAATGCCTTGTTTGAGAGATTTTTTTTTTCAACTTTGAGAAAAAAGGTACTATCCTGATTCATTCCTTTTTGTAAAGACAATTTCATGTTTTGCTTTTGATTCCCTTTACTTATGATCTATGTACTGTGCTTTTCTGTACAAAATGTACACATCTTAAATGACATCTTCCCAATCTGGCCAAAGCTGAAAGTCTTGCAACTCTGAGAAGATGTGCACTGATTTTTGACTATAACTACTTGTTTAAAATATGTATAAAATATGGAAATTGTATAGCAGTTAAACATGAGTGAGCGGTACAAAATGTGGTCAATAGAGAAATTAACCTCTATAACGTAATGGGTTCTACTTTGACCTGTAGTCAGACTCCACTGGGCCCTTCACTGTACATTATGTATTTATCTGTGCTCATTAGCCAAACTGACCCTGCTCACCAGGTCTGTGGTGTGTTTCATGTGATAACAAAGCTAAGACAGCCTTTATTTCAGCTTTTCTTCTCTTCTCCAGTCTCCTTCTTATTGCTAGAGAAGATCTTTTAGTACTGTAGCTTTAGGCCCTCTCTTAGGTGCCCTGTGCTTGTACATTTGCTGAAGAGGATGCATGGTGTGAGTGGTGCTTATTGGTTGATTGGCCACCTCAAAACATAGCAACTTTGTTGCCAATTCCCCTTGCTATTGTCTGTCTGAATGTGTAACACTTAAGTGGGTTTCCTGAAAAAATCTTTGAAGAATTTGGCCTGTTGATTTAATCATTGACAGTCAAGTAAAATATGTAGCAAAGAATTCTGTGTACATCACAAAAATGCTTGCTTGGAAGATTTATTATAGCCAAGCAGAAGCCCTAAATTGTTTTCTGGTCTTGAATCAGCCCCACCCAAAGTTACCCCAAATTCTGAGGCTTGTATTCTGCCAATGTTAGCACCACTTCATTACTTGATAATGTGTAAATAGGTGTGTTAATATTGTAGAGGTGTGTGAGTCTAGGTTAACTGACGTCTTCCTCATCAGCTGGCCTCGGAGTATTCTCTGCAAGTTAAGATTTACATGCACTTTGGAGAATGAACACTGCTGTGAATACTCTGTGAACTGTTTTCCAAATAGGTATTAAGCCTAGTTTTAGACTTAGTTTACAAAGACAGAGTTTATGAGTCCAAGGCTAAGGCTGGAGTGCGAAACTTTTGACACGGTCACTCTCGACACAAGTGTATGACGTATGCTTGCAGGTGAACTTGCAGCATCCCACTCAACCCCAGGAGCACTCTCTAAGTCTTTTTTGGCTTGAATGCTCATTTTCTTTTTTATCTGGAGCATCCAGTGTTCTTGGATTTCTCTTAGGATTTTACGTCATATCTTCTGTCATACTCCTAGCTGTTGCTCCATCGCTGTGGTCTTCCCCCCTTGCCTTCCCCTCTATCTCAGGCTGGTTGACGTAAAATGCATCACTTCATTGCGCCAGTGTGGGTAAGTCAGCACAGACACTAGACACCTGGTGACAAATGCATACAACTCTTTGTAGATTAGAGACTAAAGTAGACTAAAATTGTGTGTACTTGTGTTTAGTCAGATTCATAATGCTTTGTATACGTCTGACTCTGTGGCACTGGGGGCACTTGCATGATCCTCTTTTCCACGCCAACAGTTAGCCATTAAACGTCTGTTTGCATATCGATTTTTATGCATCTGGCCCCAGAACTCTGGCATACTGCGAAATTCAGAGCGCTTCCCCTGGCAGCAATAGGTGTAATCAGCATTGTGTGAACTTGTTTGGCAGGGGCTTGAATGTAAAGGACATTCATTTCTATGTAAAAGTCCCGCACTCCAGCTTTAAAGCACTGAAAATTGTTCCAAACATCTTTTCAGCTCTACAGTAGGTTTAGAAATCAGTGATATTAATGTTTGTGCTGATACAGTATGTAAGAGCAGTCAAGACATAGAGAGTCCCTAGTATGTCCCTACCTGTAAAGTACCCTTTTTTCTAACAAATGAGAGGAATAATTTTCTCTTCAAAAGAGCGGCATGCACATTTCTGTAGACACTCAGGAGAGTCCATCTCCATCCTTATTTCCCTGGCTGTCTGCTGATATTTGGACATTTTTCATAATAATACTGACCACAAACAGGTCATATTACTCTGTGAAAGATATAATCGGACACAGAATGACAAGATCTGACCTTAATTTAATTCTACTGCAATAATCAACTGCAGAGAAATCTTACTCGATGAAATGTCCTTTGACACTAAATGTGCCATTGTTTGAGCATGTGGTATTGTTTGATCAATAACTCTCTGATTCCAAACTGGTACGCCAGATGGTAGGAATGTTCTATTTTAGGGTACCGAAGTCCCTTTTAACATCAAGTTTCAATTGGAAAGCTGTTTGACCAAAGCTAAAAATCACTTGAACAGCTGATGCCTTGCTTACTCTTTAAAGCCACTGTGTGAGTAATTAAAACTTTCTGACTTGGGTTCCCCCTATAGGTAGTATTAATAAGTATTGTGACAAATAATAATGGACCCGCATATCTTACCTTGTGACACAGAAAAAACTGACTATTTGTTAGCTGCTTCCCACAACTGTTGCTATGGCTGTCAAGCTTTGCGTTCTTGCACAGAATTTATGTAGTTCACTATAACAGTGGCAGATTTACCACCTCAAAGTCGAAAAAGGATTTTAGGATAAACATTAACCAATGAGTCTGGCAAAAGTAATTCTTTACATTTAGGTGGATATGCTGAAAGTGTTAATTTCTAGAACAAAGAGCTACTACCATTTCTTTAAACTTGGATATAGTTAGGGGTTAAACTGTGCTGGGGCTGAGTGGGGCTCACAAAGGCTCTGCCTGGGTAGCCGCCCACGTAGATGGAATTCCAATTCCAATTTTCTCAGCAGGCTGGCAGCCAGCAGCAGTACTGGATCTAACCTTTGTAACGGCAGCAACAGAAAGTTTGCTGATCCATTGGGGAGTTTGGATGGCCTGGGATCAATAAGTATGGTGCTCGCCTCTATTATTTTATATGTGCATTTTCAGCTGTAGTCTCCCAGTGGCTCCTCGCAAATTGCAGAAATTCAAAGCTTGACAAGTCCGCTGTGTGTGGGTTTAATGAATGGTCAGTTGCTAAATGCAAAACAAAGACTGCACCAATTTTTAAAGGCGGACAAAAAAGTAAATGCATAGTATCTGGTATTAGATATAGGACCACAGGACAGATAAAGTAGGAGAGCTACCAGTCAAACTGATTGTGTGATTACCACCTGTAGCATTTCCAGCCCGGCCCAACCATCTTATGACAGCCAGGACATAAAACCCAAGTAGTCAGCTCAGCTTCAGCCTTGTGCCTCAGCCAACAGGCCCTACTGCCTTAAAGAAACAGAATGTGTATGTAGGACATTGATAATCATTCACTTAATATCCAGAATCTGTAACAGACAATTCTGAAGATTGTAGATTGTCCTACAGATTGTGAAATTCTGTTCTTGGTCAGACGACGTCTCAGCTTACTTTATCAGTAAGGCTGAAAAGACTTTCAACTTTGCCTCAGGCTGCTAAGGGGATGGGATTGCATTTAGACACAATCAAGAGGGCACTTTACGGCTTTGCTGCTCGGCAGCGAATTGCTATCACACACCAACACAGGCAGCTGCTCAAGTAATTTTTCTCAAAGCATGTGTTATCATCTTGAGCAAATGGTAATACTATATGTGACAGTGTCTGTGAAATATGTACTCATGGGACATGAATGCAGGGTCAAAGGTCATTTGTGCCTTTTATTGCACAGACTACTCCCTCTTAAATGAGTGTAAATGTGTGTACAGTTTTTTTTAAATATAACAATGTGCATGTGGCCATGTAAAATATCTGACTGTAAATAATGTAAGTAAATATTTAATGAAGGACTCAACATTCCCTCAAGAAAATAAATAAGTTAAAAACAACTGCCCTTTATTTCCTTTGGTGTAAACATTATACCAAGTTTGGATCATGATGACATAATTGCGGGAGACTTATTTTCACAAGATCACACACACACACACACACACACACACACACACTCCTGTGATCATCTAAATTATGTTTTATATGCCTCTGCACCGGCGACAGCCATAGCTAAAGATATTATGTTTTTGGTTTGTCCGTACGTATGTCCCATTTTTTTAATGCAATATCTTAAGAACGTCTTGAGGGAATTTCATGTAATGTCCACTTGGACTCAAGGATCAACTGATAAGAACTTGGTGGAAATACGTGAAACTTCAAGGTCACTGTGACCTCATCTGTCTCATTCTTGTAAATGCAATTATGAAATATTTGGTGACATACTATACTAAGACTTGCTTTTTTTTTGTTTTCATGTTTTTCAGACCATACTATGGCATCTTTATGACATTTTCTGACATACTATACTACGATGTTTCGAAATTTTTGAACACATACCAGATTTTTTTTTTACATTGATGACATACCATACTGTGATTTTTCATGATATATTTCAAGGCATAATATGACGCTATATGTATGATTTAATATGCTTTGTCTTGAGTTCTGTTCTTTTATATATTTTCGATCTAACAAAAAAACTGTGTATTTTATATTATAGCATGTTTAGTATAGTTATGATTTGTCATAGTTGTTGCACTAAAGGACATGCAAAAAAAACCCCAACAAAAAAGGTTTATTTTCCTGCATTACAACAGCATTAATAGCAAATTAATGTAACCAACATTTATTTGCTATAGCACTTATTTAAAAGTGGACCAATCACACAGCTATCAACACTTGACATCCAAAATGTACTACAATGATACGACAATCTGAAATGCTGCCTCTCGTATGCTGTTGCTAATGCAGGTTTTGCTTTGCCTTCCATGTAGCCACAAAAAGCAAAAGGCACTGGTAATGTTACTCCTGGTTTACTGGGATGGGGTTCGATTCCCTGCAGTGTCCTGCTGATTTTTGGCTTTAACATGATAGCCTACATTATTTGAACTCATGTAATTGTCTAACAAATGGAAGTAGTGGTGGGCTTGTACTGTACATCAAGTACAAGGCATTACTGTTGCTAAAGCTGCAATGCCCCAAAAAAAGCTGATAAAAACATAAAATAGCATGTCGAGACACATCATAGTAAAGAATGTTGAAAAAATGGCCAAAAAGATCATAATGTAGCATGTCGAAAGGAATAACCGGAAAACCCACACTAAGTTAAAAATATAAAAAAATGACATGTCAAAAAAACAGCTGAAAACCACATAATATATGTCAATACACATCATAGTATAGAATGTCATAAAAACAGCAAAAAATATCATAAAATAGCATCGAAACAAACCCCACTGAAAACGTCATACTCTAGTATAGTGAAAAATTAAATAAAATGTGAAATGTCAAAAAAGCAGCTGAAAAACCACATAAAATTGCATGCAGAGACACGCCAAAGCATAGACTGTTGCAAAAACACCATAATAAAGCATGTCGAAAAAACAACAGAAAATGCCATAGTATAGTATGGCAAAAAATGTCAAAATATGACATCCCAAAAACAGTGAAAAATACGGTGCCGAGACAGGTCATAGCATACAATTTTGCAAAAACGGCCAAAAAACACACAAGATAGCAAGTCCAAAAAATGACAGAAAATACCATACTATAGTATGATGAAAAATGTGAACATATGATTGTCCAAAAAACAGCTGAAATACACATAAAATACCATGCCAAGACAGGTCATTACATGGAATGCTGCAAGGACGGCCAAAAACAGCATAATATAACATGTCGAAAAAACGACCGAAAATGCCGTACATCTCCCCAAAACAGCTGAAAACAGCTGAAAATAGCATAAAATAACCTGTCAAGACACGCCATAGCAGAGACTGTTGCAAAAACGGTAAAAAAGTCCATGAAATGGCATGTTGAAAAAATAGCCAAAGAAGCAAAGCTATAGTATGGCAAAAATGTCAAAATATATTATGTCCCCAAAAAAGCTTAAAACACATTAAAACAGCATAACATAACCTGTCAAGACACGCCATAGCAAAGAATGCTGCAAAAACGGTAAAACAGTCCATGAAATGGCATGTTGAAAAAATGGCCAAAAAAGCAAGGCTATAGTATGGCAAAAATGTCAAAATTTGACATGTCCCCAAAACACCTCAAAACAGCATAAAATAGCCTGCCAAATCACGCCATAGCATAGAATTTTGCAAAAACAGCCAAAAACACCATGATAATGCGTGGTGAAAAAATGACCGAAAAAGCAAGGCTATAGTATGGCAAAATGTCAAAATTTGACATGTCCCCAAAACACCTGAAAACATGTCAAAACAGCATAAAATAGCCTGCCAAGTCATGCCATGACATAGAACGTTGAAAAAACAGCAAAACAGTTCATGACATGGCATGTTGAAAAAATGGCCAAAAAAGCAAGGCTATAGTATGGCAAAAATGTCAAAATATATCATGTCCCAAAAAAAGCTTAAAACACATTAAAACAGCATAAAATAACATGCCAAGTCACGCCATAGCATGGAATGTTGCAAAAACAGCCAAAAACACCATGATAATGTGTGGTGAAAAAATGACCGAAAAAGCAAGGCTATAGTATGGCAAAAATTTCAAAATATGTCATGTCCCAAAAAAAGCTTAAAACACATTAAAACAGCAGAAAATAACCTGCCAAGACACGCCATAGAATGGAATAATGCAATAACCGCCAAAAACACCATGATAATGCGTGGTGAAAAAATGACTGAAAAAGCAAGGCTATACTATGGCAAAAATGTCAAAATTTGACATGTCCCAGAAACAGCTTAAAACACATCAAAACAGCATAAAATAGCCTGCCAAGTCATGCCATGGCATAGAATGTTGCAAAAATGGCAAAAAAGTCCATGACATGGCATGTTGAAAAAATGGCCAAAAAAGCAAGGCTATAGTATGGCAAAAATGTCACAATATATCATGTCCCAAAAAAAGCTTAAAACACATTAAAACAGCATAAAATAACCTGCCAAGCTACGCCATAGCATAGAATTTTGCAAAAACAGTCAAAAACGCCATAATAATGCATTTTGAAAAAATGACAGAAAAAGCAAGGCTATAGTATGGCAAAAATTTCAAAATTTAACAAGTTGCAAAAACTGCTTAAAACACATTAAAACAGCATAAAATAACCTGCCAAGCTACGCCATAGCATGGAACAATGCAATAACCGCTAAAAACACCATGATAATGTGTGGTGAAAAAATGACCGAAAAAGCAAGGCTATAGTATGGCAAAAATGTCAAAATTTGACATGTCCCAAAAACAGCTTAAAACACATCAAAACAGCATAAAATAGCCTGCCAAGTCACGCCATAGCATAGAATGTTGTAAAAACAGTCAAAAATGCCATAATAATGCATTTTGAAAAAATGACAGAAAAAGCAAGGCTATAGTATGGCAAAAATGTCAAAATTTGACGTTTCCCCAAAACACCTGAAAACACCTCAAAACAGCATAAAATAACCTGTCAAGACACGCCATAGCATAGAATTTTGTAAAAACAGCCAAAAACACCATGATAATGCGTGGTGAAAAAATGACCAAAAAAAGCAAGGCTATAGTATGGCAAAAATGTCAAAATATATCATGTCCCAGAAAAAGCTTAAAACACATTAAAACAGCATAAAATAATGTGCCAAGCTATGCCATAGCATAAAATTTTGCAAAAACAGTCAAAAACGCCATAATAATGCATGTTGAAAAAATGACAGAAAAGGCAAGGCTATAGTATGGCAAAAATGTCAAAATTTGACATGTCCCAAAAACAGTTTAAAATACATCAAACTAGCATAAAATAGCCTGCCAAGTCACGCCATAGCATAGAATTTTGCAAAAACAGTCAAAAACACCATAATAATGCGTGGTGAAAAAATGACCGAAAAAGCAAGGCTATACTATGGCAAAAATTTCAAAATTTAACAAGTCATGAAAACTGCTGAAAACACCTTAAAATAGCATAAAATAACCTGTCAAGACAGGCCATAGCAAAGAATATTGCAAAAACAGTCAAAAACGCCATAATAATGCATTTTGAAAAAATGACAGAAAAAGCAAGGCTATAGTATGGCAAGAATGTCAAAATTTGACGTTTCCCCAAAACACCTGAAAACACCTCAAAACAGCATAAAATAGCCTGCCAAGTCACGCCATGGCATAGAATGTTGCAAAAACGGCAAAAAAGTCCATGACATGGCATGTTTAAAAAAGTGGCCAAAAAAGCAAGGCTATAGTATGGCAAAAATGTCAAAATTTGACATGTCCCCAAAATGCCTGAAAAAACCTCCAAACAGCATAAAATAGCCTGCCAAGTCACGCCATAGCATAGAATTTTGCAAAAACAGCCAAAAACACCATAATAATGCATGTTGAAAAAATGGCCAAAAAAGCAAGGCTATAGTATGGCAAAAATGTCAAAATTTGATATATCCCAAAACACCTGAAAACACCTCAAAACAGCATAAAATAGCCTGCCCAGTCACGCCATAGCATAGAATTTTGCAAAAACAGCCAAAAACACCATAATAATGCATGTTGAAAAAATGACCGAAAAAGCAAAGCTATAGTATGGCAAAAATGTCAAAATTTGACGTTTCCCCAAAACACCTGAAAACACCTTAAAACAGCATAAAATAGCCTGCCAAGTCACAACATAGCATAGAATGTTGTAAAAACAGTCAAAAACACCATAATAATGCATGTTGAAAAAATGGCCAAAAACGCAAGGCTATAGTATGGCAAAAATGTCAAAATTTGACATGTCCCAAAAACAGCTTAAAACACATCAAAACAGCATAAAATAGCCTGCCAAGTCACGCCATAGCATAGAATGTTGTAAAAACAGTCAAAAATGCCATAATAATGCATTTTGAAAAAATGACAGAAAAAGCAAGGCTATAGTATGGCAAAAATGTCAAAATTTGACGTTTCCCCAAAACACCTGAAAACACCTCAAAACAGCATAAAATAACCTGTCAAGACACGCCATAGCATAGAATTTTGTAAAAACAGCCAAAAACACCATGATAATGCGTGGTGAAAAAATGACCAAAAAAAGCAAGGCTATAGTATGGCAAAAATGTCAAAATATATCATGTCCCAGAAAAAGCTTAAAACACATTAAAACAGCATAAAATAATGTGCCAAGCTATGCCATAGCATAAAATTTTGCAAAAACAGTCAAAAACGCCATAATAATGCATGTTGAAAAAATGACAGAAAAGGCAAGGCTATAGTATGGCAAAAATGTCAAAATTTGACATGTCCCAAAAACAGTTTAAAATACATCAAACTAGCATAAAATAGCCTGCCAAGTCACGCCATAGCATAGAATTTTGCAAAAACAGTCAAAAACACCATAATAATGCGTGGTGAAAAAATGACCGAAAAAGCAAGGCTATACTATGGCAAAAATTTCAAAATTTAACAAGTCATGAAAACTGCTGAAAACACCTTGAAATAGCATAAAATAACCTGTCAAGTCACGCCATAGCATAGAATTTTGCAAAAACAGTCAAAAACGCCATAATAATGCATTTTGAAAAAATGACAGAAAAAGCAAGGCTATAGTATGGCAAGAATGTCAAAATTTGACGTTTCCCCAAAACACCTGAAAACACATTAAAACAGCATAAAATAGCCTGCCAAGTCACGCCATGGCATAGAATGTTGCAAAAACGGCAAAAAAGTCCATGACATGGCATGTTTAAAAAAGTGGCCAAAAAAGCAAGGCTATAGTATGGCAAAAATGTCAAAATTTGACATGTCCCCAAAATGCCTGAAAAAACCTCCAAACAGCATAAAATAGCCTGCCAAGTCACGCCATAGCATAGAATTTTGCAAAAACAGCCAAAAACACCATAATAATGCATGTTGAAAAAATGACCGAAAAAGCAAGGCTATAGTATGGCAAAAATGTCAAAATTTGATATATCCCAAAACACCTGAAAACACCTCAAAACAGCATAAAATAGCCTGCCCAGTCACGCCATAGCATAGAATTTTGCAAAACCAGCCAAAAACACCATAATAATGCATGTTGAAAAAATGACCGAAAAAGCAAGGCTATAGTATGGCAAAAATGTCAAAATTTGATATATCCCAAAACACCTCAAAACACCTCAAAACAGCATAAAATAGCCTGCCAAGTCACGCCATAGCATAGAATTTTGCAAAAACAGCCAAAAACACCATAATAATGCATGTTGAAAAAATGACCAAAAAAGCAAGGCTATAGTATGGCAAAAATGTCAAAATTTGACATGTCCCCAAAACACCTGAAAACACCTCAAAACAGCATAAAATAGCCTGCCAAGTCACAACATAGCATAGAATGTTGTAAAAACAGTCAAAAACGCCATAATAATGCATGTTGAAAAAATGACAGAAAAAGCAAGGCTATAGTATGGCAAAAATGTCAAAATTTGACGTTTCCCCAAAACACCTGAAAACACCTCAAAACAGCATAAAATAACCTGTCAAGACACGCCATAGCATAGAATTTTGCAAAAACAGTCAAAAACGCCATAATAATGCATGTTGAAAAAATGACAGAAAAAGCAAGGCTATAGTATGGCAAAAATGTCAAAATATGTCATGTCCCAAAAAAAGCTTAAAACACATTAAAACAGCATAAAATAACCTGCCAAGCTACGCCATAGCATAGAATTTTGCAAAAACAGTCAAAAACGCCATAATAATGCATTTTGAAAAAATGACAGAAAAAGCAAGGCTATAGTATGGCAAAAATGTCAAAATTTGACATGTCCCAAAAACAGTTTAAAATACATCAAACTAGCATAAAATAGCCTGCCAAGTCACGCCATAGCATAGAATTTTGCAAAAACAGTCAAAAACACCATAATAATGCATGTTGAAAAAATGGCCCAAAAAGCAAGTCTATAGTATGGCAAAAATGTCAAAATTTGACATGTCATGAAAACTGCTGAAAACACCTTGAAATAGCATAAAATAACCTGTCAAGTCACGCCATAGCATAGAATGTTGTAAAAACAGTCAAAAACACCATAATAATGCATGTTGAAAAAATGGCCCAAAAAGCAAGTCTATAGTATGGCAAAAATGTCAAAATTTGACATGTCCCAAAAACAGCTTAAAACACATCAAAACAGCATAAAATAGCCTGCCAAGTCACGCCATGGCATAGAATGTTGCAAAAACGGTAAAAAAGTCCATGAAATGGCATGTTGAAAAAATGGCCAAAAAAGCAAGGCTATAGTATGGCAAAAATGTCAAAATTTGACGTTTCCCCAAAACACCTCAAAATACCTCAAAACAGCATAAAATAGCCTGCCAAGTCACAACATAGCATAGAATGTTGTAAAAACAGTCAAAAACGCCATAATAATGCATGTTGAAAAAATGGCCCAAAAAGCAAGTCTATAGTATGGCAAAAATGTCAAAATTTGACATGTCCCAAAAACTGCTGAAAACACCTGAAAATAGCATAAAATAACCTGCCAAGACACGCCATAGCATAGAATGTTGCAAAAACAGCCAAAAACACCATAATAATGCATGTTGAAAAAATGGCCAAAAAAGCAAGGCTATAGTATGGCAAAAATGTCAAAATATATCATGTCCCAAAAACAGCTTAAAACACATCAACATAATATAAAATATCCTGTCAAGACACGCCATAGCATAGAATGTTGCAAAAACAGCCAAAAAGTCCAAGACATGGCATGTTGAAAAAATGACTGAAAAAGCAAGGCTATAGTATGGCAAAAATGTCAAAATATGACATGATGCCAGTTATGGCCCTGAGCTGTATACTGTAACCCCTTCGTCTCACTGTATGTGGATGTACGTGTGTGTCTAACGACATATTTAGTCACAGTTGTCCCCAGGGGGCGTGTCTTTTCCGGTGGCTGGTGATTGGTGCTGCTGGTCGGTGCGGGGCTCTACCAATCCAGGAGGGACGGTGGTTATAAAAGTCCGGCGTGCTCTACTGATGGCGGCAGACACCACGTGTACCTCCTCGTTGTTAAGTTGTTACTTGTGACTTGTGTAAACTGTAACCGAACTCGATTCCTGTGCGTGTCCCAGATTTGGGCCAGGGTAAGACTAACATACTGATTTCGTACTGCACTCACCATAGGTTTTGTCTCTGTTTAGTTTTGACTGGGTTCAGGGGTGCTGTTTATTTGTCTTTCTGATTTTCACAACGTCGCTAGAGTAGTTAGGTTTTGTTTTAGAGATAATTGCGTTATTTGGCACTGTAATCTTAAGTTTTAGATAGTCACCTTGAGTTTTGCTTTAAGGAGTCCTCTTTTTGTTATATTCATTTCATTGTTTTGATAGCACCTGGTGGCTCTCATGTATTTTTCACTTAATATCCACATGTCCTTTGTTTTTAATAAATACACCTTAATTGACAATCCCCTCCAACGTTTGTGTGTGTTACTTCCATTTTCCACATTGCGAGCTGGGTTTGTAACGTCCCCAAAACAATTAATAACACCTCAAAACAGCATAAAATAACCTGCCAAGTCACGCCATAACATGGAATAATACAATAACCGCCAAAAACACCATGATTATGCGTGGTGAAAAAATGGCCAAAAAAGCAAGGCTATAGTATGGCAAAAATGTCAAAATATATAATGTCCCAAAAACTGCTGAAAACACCTTGAAATAGCATAAAATAACCTGTCAAGTCACGCCATAGCATAGAATTTTTGCAAAAACAGCCAAAAACACCATAATAATGCATGTTGAAAAAATGACCGAAAAAGCAAGGCTATAGTATGGCAAAAATGTCAAAATTTGACATGTCCCAAAAACAGCTTAAAACACATCAAAACAGCATAAAATAGCCTGCCAAGTCATGCCATGGCATAGAATGTTGCAAAAACGGCAAAAAAGTCCATGACATGGCATGTTGAAAAAATGGCCAAAAAAGCAAGGCTATAGTATGGCAAAAATGTCACAATATATCATGTCCCAAAAAAAGCTTAAAACACATTAAAACAGCATAAAATAACCTGCCAATCTACGCCATAGCATAGAATTTTGCAAAAACAGTCAAAAACGCCATAATAATGCATTTTGAAAAAATGACAGAAAAAGAACGGCTATATTATGGCAAAAATGTCAAAATTTTACGTTTCCCCAAAACACCTGAAAACACATCAAAACAGCATAAAATAGCCTGCCAAGTCACAACATAGCATAGAATGTTGTAAAAACAGTCAAAAACGCCATAATAATGCATGTTGAAAAAATGGCCAAAAACGCAAGGCTATAGTATGGCAAAAATTTCAAAATTTAACAAGTCGCAAAAACTGCTGAAAACACATTAAAACAGCATAAAATAACCTGCCAAGCTACGCCATAGCATGAAACAATGCAATAACCGCTAAAAACACCATGATAATGCGTGGTGAAAAAATGACTGAAAAAGCAAGGCTATACTATGGCAAAAATTTCAAAATTTAACAAGTCCCAAAAACTGCTGAAAACACCTTAAAATAGCATAAAATAACCTGTCAAGACACGCCATAGCATAGAATTTTGCAAAAACAGTCAAAAACGCCATAATAATGCATGTTGAAAAAATGGCCAAAAACGCAAGGCTATAGTATGGCAAAAATGTCAAAATTTGACATGTCCCAAAAACAGTTTAAAATACATCAAACTAGCATAAAATAGCCTGCCAAGTCATGCCATGGCATAGAATGTTGCAAAAACGGCAAAAAAGTCCATGACATGGCATGTTTAAAAAAATGGCCAAAAAAGCAAGGCTATAGTATGGCAAAAATGTCAAAATTTGACATGTCCCAAAAACAGCTTAAAACACATCAAAACAGCATAAAATAGCCTGCCAAGTCACGCCATGGCATAGAATGTTGCAAAAACGGTAAAAAAGTCCATGAAATGGCATGTTGAAAAAATGACTGAAAAAGCAAGGCTATAGTATGGCAAAAATGTCAAAATATATCATGTCCCAAAAAAAGCTTAAAACACATCAAAACAGCATAAAATAGCCTGCCAAGTCACGCCATGGCATAGAATGTTGCAAAAACGGCAAAAAAGTCCATGAAATGGCATGTTGAAAAAATGACTGAAAAAGCAAGGCTATAGTATGGCAAAAATGTCAAAATTTGACATGTCCCCAAAATGCCTGAAAAAACCTCCAAACAGCATAAAATAGCCTGCCAAGTCACGCCATAGCATAGAATTTTGCAAAAACAGTCAAAAACACCATAATAATGCATGTTGAAAAAATGACCGAAAAAGCAAGGCTATAGTATGGCAAAAATGTCAAAATTTGACATGTCCCAAAAACAGCTTAAAACACATCAAAACAGCATAAAATAGCCTGCCAAGTCACGCCATAGCATAGAATGTTGCAAAAACAGTCAAAAACACCATAATAATGCATGTTGAAAAAATGGCCCAAAAAGCAAGGCTATAGTATGGCAAAAATGTCAAAATATGTCATGTCCCAAAAACAGTTTAAAACACATTAAAACAGCAGAAAATAACCTGCCAAGTCACGCCATAGAATGGAACAATGCAATAACCGCCAAAAACACCATGATAATGCGTGGTGAAAAAATGGCCGAAAAAGCAAGGCTATACTATGGCAAAAATTTCAAAATTTAACAAGTCCCAAAAACTGCTGAAAACACCTTAAAATAGCATAAAATAACCTGTCAAGACAGGCCATAGCAAAGAATATTGCAAAAACGGTAAAAAAGTCCATGAAATGGCATGTTGAAAAAATGGCCAAAAAAGCAAGGCTATAGTATGGCAAAAAAGTCAAAATTTGACATGTCCCCAAAACGCCTGAAAAAACCTCCAAACTAGCATAAAATAGCCTGCCAAGTCACGCCATAGCATAGAATTTTGCAAAAACAGTCAAAAACACCATAATAATGCATGTTGAAAAAATGACCGAAAAAGCAAGGCTATAGTATGGCAAAAATGTCAAAATATATAATGTCCCAAAAACTGCTGAAAACACATTAAAACAGCAGAAAACAACCTGCCAAGTCACGCCATAGCATAGAATTTTGCAAAAATAGTCAAAAACACCATGATAATGCGTGGTGAAAAAATGACCGAAAAAGCAAGGCTATACTATGGCAAAAATTTCAAAATTTAACAAGTCATGAAAACTGCTGAAAACACCTTGAAATAGCATAAAATAACCTGTCAAGTCACGCCATAGCATAGAATTTTGCAAAAACAGCCAAAAACACCATAATAATGCATGTTGAAAAAATGACCCAAAAAGCAAGGCTATAGTATGGCAAGAATGTCAAAATTTGACATGTCCCAAAAACAGCTTAAAACACATCAAAACAGCATAAAATAGCCTGCCAAGTCACGCCATGGCATAGAATGTTGCAAAAATGGCAAAAAGTCCATGACATGGCATGTTTAAAAAAATGGCCAAAAAAGCAAGGCTATAGTATGGCAAAAATGTCAAAATTTGACATGTCTCAAAAACAGCTTAAAACACATCAAAACAGCATAAAATAGCCTGCCAAGTCACGCCATGGCATAGAATGTTGCAAAAACGGTAAAAAAGTCCATGAAATGGCATGTTGAAAAAATGACTGAAAAAGCAAGGCTATAGTATGGCAAAAATGTCAAAATTTGACATGTCCCCAAAATGCCTGAAAAAACCTCCAAACAGCATAAAATAGCCTGCCAAGTCACGCCATAGCATAGAATTTTGCAAAAACAGCCAAAAACGCCATAATAATGCATGTTGAAAAAATGGCCCAAAAAGCAAGGCTATAGTATGGCAAAAATGTCAAAATATGTCATGTCCCAAAAACAGTTTAAAACACATTAAAACAGCAGAAAATAACCTGCCAAGTCACGCCATAGAATGGAACAATGCAATAACCGCCAAAAACACCATGATAATGCGTGGTGAAAAAATGGCTGAAAAAGCAAGGCTATACTATGGCAAAAATTTCAAAATTTAACAAGTCCCAAAAACTGCTGAAAACACCTTAAAATAGCATAAAATAACCTGTCAAGACAGGCCATAGCAAAGAATATTGCAAAAACGGTAAAAAAGTCCATGAAATGGCATGTTGAAAAAATGGCCAAAAAAGCAAGGCTATAGTATGGCAAAAAAGTCAAAATTTGACATGTCCCCAAAACGCCTGAAAAAACCTCCAAACTAGCATAAAATAGCCTGCCAAGTCACGCCATAGCATAGAATTTTGCAAAAACAGTCAAAAACACCATAATAATGCATGTTGAAAAAATGACCGAAAAAGCAAGGCTATAGTATGGCAAAAATGTCAAAATATATAATGTCCCAAAAACTGCTTAAAACACATTAAAACAGCAGAAAACAACCTGCCAAGTCACGCCATAGCATAGAATTTTGCAAAAACAGCCAAAAACACCATGATAATGCGTGGTGAAAAAATGACCGAAAAAGCAAGGCTATACTATGGCAAAAATTTCAAAATTTAACAAGTCATGAAAACTGCTGAAAACACCTTGAAATAGCATAAAATAACCTGTCAAGTCACGCCATAGCATAGAATTTTGCAAAAACAGCCAAAAACACCATAATAATGCATGTTGAAAAAATGACCGAAAAAGCAAGGCTATAGTATGGCAAGAATGTCAAAATTTGACATGTCCCAAAAACAGCTTAAAACACATCAAAACAGCATAAAATAGCCTGCCAAGTCACGCCATGGCATAGAATGTTGCAAAAACTGCAAAAAGTCCATGACATGGCATGTTTAAAAAAATGGCCAAAAAAGCAAGGCTATAGTATGGCAAAAATGTCAAAATTTGACATGTCCCAAAAACAGCTTAAAACACATCAAAACAGCATAAAATAGCCTGCCAAGTCACGCCATAGCATAGAATTTTGCAAAAACAGTCAAAAACACCATAATAATGCATGTTGAAAAAATGACCGAAAAAGCAAGGCAAAGTATGTAGTATGGCAAAAATGTCAAAATATATAATGTCCCAAAAACTGCTGAAAACACATTAAAACAGCAGAAAACAACCTGCCAAGTCTCGCCATAGCATAGAATTTTGCAAAAACAGCCAAAAACACCATGATAATGCGTGGTGAAAAAATGACCGAAAAAGCAAGGCTATAGTATGGCAAAAATGTCAAAATTTAACAAGTCATGAAAACTGCTGAAAACACCTTGAAATAGCATAAAATAACCTGTCAAGTCACGCCATAGCATAGAATTTTGCAAAAACAGCCAAAAACACCATAATAATGCATGTTGAAAAAATGACCGAAAAAGCAAGGCTATAGTATGGCAAAAATGTCAAAATTTGACATGTCCCAAAAACAGCTTAAAACACATCAAAACAGCATAAAATAGCCTGCCAAGTCACGCCATGGCATAGAATGTTGCAAAAACGGCAAAAAAGTCCATGACATGGCATGTTTAAAAAAATGGCCAAAAAAGCAAGGCTATAGTATGGCAAAAATGTCAAAATATATCATGTCCCAAAAAAAGCTTAAAACACATCAAAACAGCATAAAATAGCCTGCCAAGTCACGCCATGGCATAGAATGTTGCAAAAACGGTAAAAAAGTCCATGAAATGGCATGTTGAAAAAATGACTGAAAAAGCAAGGCTATAGTATGGCAAAAATGTCAAAATTTGACATGTCCCCAAAACACCTCAAAACACCTCAAAACAGCATAAAATAGCCTGCCAAGTCACGCCATAGCATAGAATTTTGCAAAAACAGCCAAAAACACCATAATAATGCATGTTGAAAAAATGACCGAAAAAGCAAGGCTATAGTATGGCAAAAATGTCAAAATTTGACATATCCCAAAAAAATCTTAAAACACATTAAAACAGCATAAAATAACCTGCCAAGACACGCCATAGCATGGAATAATGCAATAACCGCCAAAAACACCATGATAATGCGTGGTGAAAAAATGACAGAAAAACCAAGGCTATAGTATGGCAAAAATGTCAAAATTTAACAAGTCCCAAAAACTGCTGAAAACACCTTAAAATAACATAAAATAACCTGTCAAGACACGCCATAGCAAACAATGCTGCTAAAACAGAAAAGAAGTCCATGACATGGCATGTTGAAAAAATGGCCAAAAAAGCAAGGCTATAGTATGGCAAAAATGTCAAAATATATCATGTCCCAAAAAAAGCTTAAAACACATTAAAACAGCATAAAATAACCTGCCAAGCTACGCCATAGCATAGAATTTTGCAAAAACAGTCAAAAACGCCATAATACTGCCTGTTGAAAAAATGACCGAAAAAGTCAGGCTATAGTATGGCAAAAATGTCAAAATTTGACATGTCCCAAAAACAGCTTAAAACATATCAAAACAGCATAAAATAGCCTGCCAAGTGATGCCATAGCATGGAATAATGCAATAACCGCCAAAAACACCATAATAATGCATGTTGAAAAAATGACGGAAAAAGCAAGGCTATAGTATGGCAAAAATGTCAAAATTTGACATGTCCCCAAAACACCTGAAAACACCTCAAAACAGCATAAAATAGCCTGCCAAGTCACGCTATAGCATAGAATGTTGCAAAAACGCCATAATAATGCATGTTGGAAAATGACCGAAAAAGCCAAGTCATGCCATGGCATAGAATGTTGTAAAAACAGCAAAACAGTCCATGACATGGCATGTTGAAAAAATGGCCAAAAAAGCAAGGCTATAGTATGGCAAAAATTTCAAAATTTAACAAGTCCCAAAAACATCTGAAAACACCTGAAAACAGCATAAAATAACCTGTCAAGACACGCCATAGCAAAGAATGCTGCAAAAACGGTAAAAAAGTCCATGAAATGGCATGTTGAAAAAATGGCCAAAAAAGCAAGGCTATGGTATGGCAAAAATGTCAAAATATATCATGTCCCAAAAAAAGCTTAAAACACCTCAAAACAGCATAAAATTACCTGCCAAGACACGCCATAGCATACAATGGCGTAAAAACAGCCAAAAACACCATAATAATGCATGTTGAAATAATAACCGAAATAGGTCATAATTTGACATGTCCCTAAAACAGCTGAAAACACCTGAAAACAGCATAAAATAGCCTGCCAAGACATGCAATGGCATAGAATGTTGCAAAAAATGGTGATAAACTCCATTAAATGGGATGTTGAAAAAATGACCGAAAAAGCAAGGCTATAGTATAGCAAAAATGGCAAAATTGACCAAAAACAGCTGAAAACACCTCAAAACAGCATAAAATAGCTTGCCAAGGTAAGAAAACAATGTGCTTTGCTTTGAAAAACAGAAAAAGGTGAATTTGTGAAAGAAGTTGGTTTAAAAACATATTTTTATTTCCAGCCCTCCCGTTTGTGATGGCAAAAATGTCAAAATTTGACATGTCCCAAAAACAGCTGAAAACACCTCAATACAGGATAAAATAACCTGCCAAGACACGCCATAGCATAGAATAGTGCAAAAACGGCAAAAAACACCACAATAATGCATGTTTAAAAATGACCGAAGAGGCAAGGCTATAGTATGGCAAAAATGTCAAAATATGACATGTCCCCAAAACAGCTGAAACACCTCAAAAAAGCATAAAATAGTGTGTCCAGACATACGTTAACATAGTATGTTGCAAACATGGCCGAAAACAGCATGTATAGTATGTTGAGAAAATGACTGAAAAGGCAAGGCTATAATACGGCAAAAATGTCAAAATATGCATGTCCCCAAACCATGTGATAAAACCTCAAAAGAGCATATAATAGTGTGCCAAGACATACGATAGCATAGTATGTTGCAAAAAAGGCAAACACACTATATTAATGCATGTCAAAAAAAATGACTCAAAAAGCAAGGCCATAATATGGCAAAAAATGCAAAAATATGTCATGTACCAAAAAGAGCTGAAATCACCTCAAAACAGCATAAAATAGCATGCCAAGACATGTTGTATGATAGTATGTTGCAAAAATGACCAAAAACAGCATAATATAGCATCTTGAAAAAATGACCAAAAAGGCAAGTCTATAATATGGCAAAAATGTCAAATTATGTCATGTACCAAAAAAAAAAAAAAGTTGAAAACACCTCAAAATAGCATAAAATAGCCATAGTATAGTATGTTGCGAAAAAGGCCAAAAACACCATAATAATGAATAACCAAAAAATGACAGAAAAAAATGGAAAAAAGAAAAAAAAGTCAAAATACGACATGTCCCAAAAACAGCTGAAAACACCTCAAAACAGCTAAAAATAGCGTGCCAAGACATAAGATAGCATAGTATGTTGCAAAAAAGGCAAAAACAGTATACCAACATGAAAATATGAAATGTCCCAATACAGCAGAAAACAACATAAAAAAGCCTGCTCGGACAAGTTCGAACAAAGAATGTTCCAAAAATGGCCAAAGACACCATAATGTAGCATGTTGAAAAAAAATATCAAAAAGGTAAGGCTATAGTATGACTGAAAATGTCAAAATATGACATGTCTGAAAAATGACTGAAAACACCTCAAATCAGTATAACATAGTGTGCTGAAACAGGCCAGAGCACAGTATCTTGCAAAAACCACCTAAAACACCACGATATAGCATGGTGAAAAAATGACCGAAAAGGCAAGGAAAAACGCAAAATTGACATGTACCAAAAACAGCTGAAAGCACCCCAAAACAGCATAAACTAGGTTGCTGAGACACGTCATAGCATAGTATGTTGCAAAAATGGCAAAAAAATACCATCATATAGCATGTTGAAAAAAATATTCGAAAAGGCAAGGGTATAGTATGGCAAAAAATGTCAAAACATCAACACCACCTAAAATAGTGTGCTTAGATACGCCAAAGCATGAAATGTTGCAAAAAGGGTCAAAAACACCATAATATGACGTTTGAAAAAATCAACCCAAAATGCAAAACTATAGTATGGCAAAAAATGTCAAAATATGAGACATCCACAAAAACAGCTGAAACAGCAGAAAACCGCCAATTATAGCTTACTGAGATATGGCATAGCATAGACTGTGTAAAAACGGTCAAAAACACCATAATTTTGCATGTTGAAAAAAATGACACAAAATACAATATAGGGCAGAAAATGTCAAAATATGACATGACCCAAAAACAGCTGAAAACAGCTGAAAACCACCTAAAATAGCATGCAGAGACAAAACCATAGCATAGAATGTTGCAAAAATGGTCAAAAACAACAAAATATAGCATGTCCAAAAAACAACCAGAAAATGCAATACTATAGTTTGGCAAAAAATGTCAAAACATGACACATCCCAAAAACAGCTGAAAGAGTGAGACACGCTTTAGCATAGAATGTTGCAAAAAGGGCCCAAAACACATAATATAGCATGCTGAAAAAATGACACAAAAATGCAAAACTATAGTATGGTAAAAATGTCTAAATGTCTAAATTTGATGTCCTAAAAACAGCTGGAGACTGAAAAGTGCCGAAAATATTTTGCACAGTTACGCCATTGCACAGAATGTTGCAAAAAGGGCCCAAAACACCATAAAATAGCATGTTGAAAAAATGGCCGAAAATGCAATACTATAGTATGGCAAAAAACGTCTTAATACGACATGACATGCCATAGCATAGAATATTGCAAGAAGGGCCAAAAACACGGTAATATAGCATATGGAAAAAAACACCCCAAATGCAATAATATAGTATGGCAAAAAATGTCAAAGAACGACACATCCCAAAAACAGCTGAAAACCGCCTAAAATAGCATGCAGAGATATGCCATTGCATAGAATGTTGCAAAAACGGCCAAAAACAACATAATATAGCATGTGGAAAAAATGACCCAAAATGCAATACTATAGTATGGCAAAAGATGTCAAAATACTGTATGTCATGTACAAAAAACCCCAAAACATTTTAATACAATTATTTTGAGTTGAGTTATGCATGACTGCGATTTTTTTTTTGAAGACATACTATAGTATGACATTTTTGGGTCAATTTTGAAGACATACCATACTATGATGTTTTTGTGCCATTTTGGGTCATTTTTGATGACATACTATACCATGAAGTTGTTGGGCAATTTCGGGAAAGTTTTGGTGACGTACTATGCAATAAGGTTTTTGGGTAATTTGTTACAACCGACTATACTATCACGTTTTTGTGTCATTTTGTGTCATTTCTGACAACATACTATACTATGATGTTTTTTGTGTAATTTTGGACGACAATCTGTACAGCGACTTTTTTGCTTGATTTTGGACGACATACTATACTATGATATCTTTGTGCAATTTTGGACAACATTCTATACTATGACGTTTTTGTCTGATGTTGGAGAACATAATGTAGCCTGTCTTTTTTCTTTCAAATTATAGTACGACTTTGTTTTATGCAATTTTACTATACTATGTTTTTCTGGATTTTGGAAAACATGTATACTACAACGTCTGTGGTCGATTTTGGACCACAAACTATACTATGACATTTTTGATGTGATTTTGAAAACAACTTAGAGTTTAAAGCTCTGAAGATAGTGGACATGGTTGTGGATTTCAGAAAGATCACTGCCACCCCTGCCCCCATCACCATCTGTGACTCCCTAGTTTCCACTGTGCAATCTTTCCACTTCCTGGGGACCATCATCACCCAGGATCTCAAGCCCAGCCGAGGATGCACTTCCTGCGGCATCTGGAGAAATTCAACCTGCCAAAATCAGTGATGGTGCACTTCTACACTGCCATCATTGAGTCCATCCTCACCTCCTCCATCACAGACTGGTACCCTGCAGCCATGGCGAGGGACAAGAACAGGCTGCAGCCTTTCATCCGTGCTGCAGAGAGGGTGATTGGCTACAATTTTCCATCGCTCCAAGATCTGTACACCTCCGGGGCACTGAGGCATACAGGTTGAATTGTGGTTGACCTCTCGCACCACTGACTTTTTGATACCCTCCTCTCTGGCAAGATGATGCAGTCCATCAGGACCAAAACCTAACACCTTAAGAACAGTTATTTCTCCTCTGCTATCAACATCATGAAAAATACTCTGGCCCTCCTGCCTCCAACCCCACATGACAAAGGCTCTCATCCAGTCCCAGTCTGAAATCATTTTTATTAATGTAAGGTAAATCAGTTACATTAATGCACATTGCACTGGACTATTCTGACTCTGGTTCTGATTCTGATTCTAAACTATTTTATGCTATTTTGTATGACATACAACACTGTGACGTTTTTTGTGCAATTTCAGATGACACATTATACTATGACGTTTTCAACCAATTTTGGACTACAAAGTATACTATGATGTTTTTCTTGTGCGATTTTAGATGACATACTATACAATGACGTCTTTGTGTGATTGTGAACAACAAACCATACTATGACATTTTTGTGCAACTTTGGATGACACACTATAGTATGACGTTGTTTTGTGCGATTTTGGACAACATACTATACAATGACGTTTGTGGTCGATTTTGGACAGCTACTATCCTATGACGTTTTGGTCAATTTTGGACAGCATACTATAGTATGACTTTTTTGAGCAATTTTGGATGACATACTATACGATGACATTTTGTTGTGATTATTGACAACATACTATACAATAACGTTTTTGGTCGATTTTGGACAGCCACTATACAACGTTTTTCGTCAGTTTTGGGCAACACACTATAGTATGATGCTTTTGGTCAGTTTTGGATGGCATACCAATGACCTTTTTTGGGCAAATGTGGATGACATACAATACAATGACATTTTTGTACAGTTTTGAACAACATACTATACTATGACACTTTTGTCTGATTTTGAAGAGCATAATAGAGAATGACTTATTTGCTTGATTTTGGATGACATACGACTATGTGGTGACATTTTGGAAGACATACTATATTATAATGATTTTGGTGTAATTTTGGCAGACATACTATACACTGACGTTTCTGGTGCATTTTCGGCCAACACACTATACTACAATGTTCTACTATGCTATAACATCTTCGATGCCATTTCAGACAACATACAATACTATAGTGTTTTTGATGCCATTTTGGACAACATACTATATTATTACAATTTTATGTCATTGAAGATGACACACTATGCTATGCTATTTTCAATGCCATTTCAGATGACATACCATGCTATGAAGTTTTTTTTTCCATTTTGGAAGACATACTGTACTAAGATGTCTTTATGCCATTTCTGATGACATACTATACATTGATGTTTTTATTCAATTTGGAATGACATACTATACTATGACATTTTTCATGTCATTTGGGATGACACACTCTTTTATGATGGTTTCACCCATCATTATGGACAACATACTATATTATGTTGTTTTTTTATGCCACTTTGGATAACATTATATACTTTGATGTGGTCATGAAATTTTGTATGAAATGCTATACTATGATGTTTTGATGACATGCTATACTATGATGTTTTAATGGCATTTTTGACCAGATGCTATTTGCAATTTAATGGAATTTCTGTAAAGATTATATACCATGACATTTTCATGATATTTTTGAGAAGATACTATTCTGTAATGTTTCATGGTATTTTTCAAGACATTCCATACTTTTTAGCACATTTTCAGGGACATACTACACTTTGACTTTTTAATGGGACTTTGACCACATGCTATAATATGTCCCTTTTTCCCCACATTTTTGGCAACATGGTATACTATGATGTTTTAACAGCAGTTTTGACAACATAGTGAACTATGATTTCCTATACTGTGATGTTTTTATGACATTTTTCACAACATACTATACATGACATTTTTAGGACATTTTGACATACTATACTATACTTTTCATTAAATTTTGTATCACATACTAAACTATGATCTTTTATTGACATTTTTGACCACATATTTAATTTGATAGTTTCATGGCATTTTAAATGACATACTTTACTGTAAAATTTTATAACATTTTGGAAGACATACAATACTATGATGTGTTTATGCTATGGTTGACGGCATACCATACATTTTTTATGACATTTCCATAAATTCAATTCCAAGATGTTTTATTGACATTTCTGATGACAAACTATACTATAATGATTTCATGACATTTCAGATGACGACATGCAGCAAAGGGCCTAAGCCGGAATCACCCACTTGGCACCCCAGGATAACGTTTTTAAGTTACTATTACATGCCGTTTTTATTGCATTTTTTAAATGATACAAAAAAGGAAGGTATTTTATGACATATTTGACAGCATAATATACTATCATTTTTAATGACATTTGCGCCGATGTACTACACAATGTCGTTTTCATGACATTTCAGAGGACATATTATAATATCACATTTTCATGACGGTTTTGACAACCTACTATACGGTTTTCATAATATATTGACATTATAATATACTATGACATCTTTAAGACCTAATTGATGACATCTATACTTTCAAGTTTTTATGACATTTTTATGAACACATTCCACTAAGATATTTTTATCTTATGTTTGACAGCATACTATACTCTGAAACTTTTATGACACCTTTGACTACATAGTATACTGTGACATTTTTATGACATTTTGGCAACACACTATACTATGACATGTTAATTACATTTTCTGTGACATACTATACTATGAAGTTTTGATGACAGTTTTGAAAACATCAGAATCTTCTTTTTTAAATGAATAGTATAGTTTGCCATCAAAAACATCACAAAAGTCTCATAGTATAATATGTCATCAAAAACATAATAAACTGTTAGTGGCAACCTTGGTCAAAATAGAAATAATTTTCACTTTGAGCACAGCACTCGGAGAAGGTTTTTCAAGCAGAGCGCTATGAGCCCCCTCCCCCCCAAAAAAACAGCACCATGCTTTGAAGCCAATTTAACATAGTGGCCAAACCATAGAATTATAAAATCTGTCATGTGATGCCACGGGGCCCAGAAAGACTTCCTCCCATAGACTTACACCGGAAATGAAATGTCTTGAAATTAGTGGATTAGTGGTTTTTAACCCCTCCCTGAGCTACCACCTTATTGTGGTGGAGGGGTTTGCGTGTCCCAATGATCCTAGGAGCTCAGTTGTCGGGGCTTTATGGCCCTGGTAGGGTCTCCCATGGTAAACAGGTCCTAGGGGAGGGACCAGACAAAGCGTAGCTCACCAGGCCCCTTATGATGAAAGACACAAATGGCCCAAAGTTTCCCTCGCCTGGACATGTATCACCGGTCCCCCATTGGAGCTAGGCCTGGGGGTGGGGCTTGATGGCGAATGCCTGGTGGCCGGGCCTTTACCCATGGGGCCCGGCCGGGCACAGCCCGAAGAGGCAACGTGGGACCTCCTTCTTGTGGGCTCACCATCCATAGGAGGGACCAAAGGGGTCAGGTGCAATGTGAGCTTGGCGGCAGCCGAAGGCGGGGACCTTGGCTGTCCGATCCTCGGCTGCAGAAGCTAGCTCTAGGGACGTGGAATGTCACCTCTCTGGTGGGGAAGGAGCCTGAGCTGGTGCACGAGGTTGAGAAGTTCTGACTAGATATAGTCAGCCTCACTTTGATTTTGGAACATCTGGCAGAGACTCCCGTCAGAAGGAGCTACAACTCCCACCTCCGGGAGAGCTTCGACCATGCCACGGGGGAGGCGGGGGACATTGAGTCCAAGTGGGCAATGTTCGGTGCCTCCGTTGTTGAGACGGCCAATCAGTGCTGTGGCCGTAAGGTGGTTGGTGTCTGTCGTGGCGGCAACACCCGAACCCGTTGGTGGACACCAGCGGTGAGGGATGCTGTCAAGCTGAAGAAGGAGTCCTATCGGGCTTTCTTGGCCTGTGGGACTCCAGAGGCAGCAGACAGGTACCTGCAGGTGAAACGGAGTGCAGCTACGGCGATCGCCGAGGCAAAAACCTGGGCATAGAAGGAGTTTGGTGAGGCCATGGAGAACAACTTCCATACGGCTTCGAAGAGGTTCTGGACCACCATCCGCCGTCTCAGGAGGGGAAAGCATTGCTCTGTCAACATTGTGTATGGTGGGGACGGTGCCCTGTTGACCTCGACTCAAGACGTTGTGGATAGGTGAAAGGAATACTTCAAAGATCTCCTCAATCCCACCGACACGCCTTCCGGTGAGGAAGCAGGGCCTCGGGACTCAGGAGTGGGCTCTCCCATCTCTGGGGCTGAGGTTGCGGAGGTGGTCAAAAAGCTCCTTGGTGGCAGGGCCCTGGGGGTGGATGAGATTTGCCTGGAGTTCCTTAGGGCCCTGGATGTTGTGGGGCTGTCATGGTTGACACGACTCTGCAACATTGCGTGGACATCGGGGGCAGTGCCTCTGGACTGGCAGACTGGGGTGGTGGTCCCTCTTTTTAAGAGGGGGGCCTGGAGGGTGTGTTCCAACTATAGGGGGATCACACTCCTCAGTCTCCCTGGTAAGGTCTATTCAGGGGTACTGAAGAGGAGGGGTCCGCCGGATAGTCAAACCTTGGATCCAGGAGGAGCAATGTGGTTGTCGCCCTGGTCATGGAACTGTGGACCAGCTCTGAACCCTTGGGAGGGTCCTTGAGGGTGCATGGGAGTTTGCCCAACCAGTCCACATGTGCTTTGTGGACTTGGAGAAGGCATTCGACCGTGTCCCTCGGGGAGTCCTGTTGAGGGTTCTCCGGGAGTATCGGGTATCGGACCCCCTGATACAGGCTGTCCATTCCTTGTACGACTGGTGCTGGAGCTTGGTCTGCAGTGCCGGCAGTAAGTCGGACTCATTTCCAGTGAGGGTTGGACTCCGCCAGGGCTGCCCTTTGTCACCGATTCTGTTCATAACTTTTATGGACAGAATTTCTAGGCGCAGCCAGGGTGTTGAGGGGGTCCGCTTTGGTGACCTCAGGATTGGGTCGCTGCTTTTTCCAGATGATGTGGTCCTGTTGGCTTCATCGGGCCGTGACCTTCAGCTCTCACTGGATCGGTTTGCAGCCGAGTGTGAAGCTGCCAGGATGAGAATCACCACCTCCTAATCCGAGGCCATGGTTCTCAGCCAGAAAATGGTGGAGTGCCCTCTCCAGATGGGGAGGAGATCCTGCCCCAAGTGGAGGAGTTTTAAGTACCTCGGGGTCTTGTTCACGAGTGAGGGAAGGATGGAGCGGGAGATAGATTGATGGTGGTTTTTAAACATTACCACCCTCACTAGATGATCAGAACTTGATCTATTGGGTCTGATAACATTATTAAAGTCTAAAAGTACCACACAATTAAATAATTTTATCCCTAGTCAAGTTTGCAGAGGGATAAACAGGAAGTTAGCTGGCTCGACCAGCAGAAGTCTCTAGTGAACCAGCTCAATGGGCCCCACGATGCGGCAGTCAAATTTTTATGGTTTCATGCACCACTGAGCTACATTCAAAGGAATGAAAAAGGCCCTCCCTCCCACACTTTTTCTAGGTCTCTTTATACATCCATGAGCACCATGCCAAGGGTAGCAAGCTGACCACCCTCCCCATGGGAAAACAATGGCACAGCCAGCACAGTGCGGTTTTATCACTCATCATGTCTGGGCAGCTAAAGGAATGAGATGGAGGCATGGGGAGATGTTTTTCATCCAGATGCATTTACTTTCTCCTTCAGGGCTAGAGATACAGACTCAAAAGTCATATGTCTTCATTTCCTTTGCAAACTCTGATCATTAACTCGTGTCAGGCTGAGCTTGTCCCAGCCGCAACGGGAGAGACAAGCACTGTGATGTACGACGGCCATTAACGCCTCCGAGGAGGCAAAAACCATTTGAGGATGCCAGTCACAAACAAATAAACATCCATACACCAACCGTGTCACATTCCAGCTGTATGTGCTCCATCTGCTCACTCTATATAATAAACTCCTGAAATTTCATTTGAATGTCTTTGTCTGTTTCAATTCACTGCAACCCTCCAGTAAGTCAGTTCTTACTTGCTGATCCATCCATCTCTTTCCTACTCTATCAATCACCTCGTAACTATAGAAATTGATTTGAAATTTAGCCAAATACCCTGAGAGAATAGTAAACATCCCATACAGAGTATGTCTACTGAGTAAACTAAAATCAATTTAAATCAATTTAACTCCAATATAACAAGTAAAAATACTGTAAATAACTGGGGTTATGATGTCATTAAGTCACCGCTGTCCAAAAAAAAGAAATATCTTGACATATTTTTTTTTACAGATATTCATGTTCCCCAGATGATGAATTGTTAAAATTTCATTCATAGCCCCGGCATAAAGTCAAAAATTCAGTTTGTCTAATACTTCTACTAGCATCCATCAACTTCAGCTACGCAGTGTTTGCTGATTAGCAAATGTTAGCATGGTAACGGAACATGGTAAGCATAGGCTACTTGCTAAACACTTAACTTTGTCATTGTTAGCAGCATAACTAACTATGCTAGTAGCACAGAATGCTGAAATAAGTATTTTTCTCCAACTGTCTGGGTAGTTCTTCCCAGAATTACTCGCATGAAGATGCATTACTCAAATGACTGTATTGCTCATAGTCATGAGCCCACAGATGATTTATCAGCCAACTCTGCAGTTCCCTTCAACTTTATAGAGTTTATCAGGCAGCTATGTTTGGTGAAAAAGCTCTGATGAACCCACTATATTCCAAGTGCCCTGCACCAAACGGCACACAGAGTTAGCAACTTGCGTGGAAGTCATTGGAGCATTTGGCAGCTAAACAACCAGTACGACATCTATCCCACGTCTGTCCTTCCAGGAAGAGGGATCCCTCCTTAGTCACTTCTCCTGAGTTTTCTACCATTTATTTTTTTATTGCGCTGTTTTTGGGGGGAGTTTTTCTGTCAACGTGAGGGTCTAAGGACAGAGGGATATCATATGCTATAAAGCCCTCTGCGGCAAATCGTGATTTGTGATAATGGGCTTTATAAATAAAATTGACTTGACTTGTTCTGGCATTTATCAGGCAGACATTAGCAGGACTACAAATCAATACTGATCTTGCTCCATATCTGCTTGATGTGTAAATAAACCATTGTTTGCAAACATGTTCTCCAACGTTGTCTCTATTGCCACCAAGTGGCCAAAAAATCTGTTGATGTAGGTTTACAGAAAATATTACAAATGCTTATAATTAATGGTTAACCTTGGTTGTGAGCCCCATGTTTTTTCCCATTAACATGCAGGTTATAGACCACAGTATGGCATTTATTTTTATTAGGGCTGGGCAATAATGTTGATATAATATAAAGATCTCGATAAGAGACTAGATATCGTCATAGGTTTTGGATATCACAATATATCCAAAGTTTGTCTTTTTCTGCTTTTGAGGGCTGCATTACAGTAAAGAAATGTAATTTTCTAAACTTACCAAGCTGTTCCAGCTGTTCTATTATTTGCCTTCGTGCACTTAGCCATTATATGCAAATTACTGACAATTATTTATCAAAAATCTCTTTGTGTAAATATTTTGTGAGACCACCAATAATCAACCCTACAGTATTATTGCAATATCAATGATATTGAGATATTTGGTCAAAAATATCAAAATATTAGATCTACTCCACATAGCCTGACCTTTTTTTTTATCATAGTTAAGTGCACATTTGAAGTTTGAAAAATAATAAATGAATAAAAACTTTCCCCTAACATAGTGGGAAACAAATCAGTTCAGTTGAAGATCTTTTTTCTGACTGTAGCTTCAGAAATTTCCTTGTCAAACTTGCATAGTTTCACTTATGTAGTAGTCATAAAAAGGTAATGACAGAAATGATCCAGTCATTATTTGAGGTCGTAACTTTATAGATATAGAAGGCTTTTCTGCTGATTGGTAAATACAGCTCTTGTCTATGATAATGGGAGTGTGATGGGATGATGCAAAGGAACTGAAACAGACACATAAATTTAGTAGACTGATAATAAGCAGCACTGTGGAAACAAAATTGATTAAGAAGATTGAGATGGATGGACAACAACAAGAAGTAACTCAGCTAAGAGAACTGGCTAGGGAATAAGCTTCAAAAAAGGTTATAAATCAGTAGTAGAGGTTCAGGATGGGTAGACTATGATATTTTTAAATAAAAGCGGATGCAGAAAGCAGCACCACTTATGTGACAACAAGCAATAACAACATGAACTGAGAACATACTGCACATTCACAGCTTGTATAAGAAATTGAACAAACATTTCCTAATGTAATTTTATAACCTCGAAAGAAGATGTTGATACTAATGACATTGAAAATGCAGCCATTATAATGAATGTGTCACACTTGGGTGTCATATTATTCACCATACATAAATTCACACCCATAAAAACAGAAATATGTGAGAAACACTGTGTGAGCCTGGAAAATGACATCATACAACATGAAGTCATAGAGGATTGTAATGCTGAGGGAAGTTATGAGCATCTTCAATAAAAATTCCAACTGTTTCTGAGATACACACTGTGAGCATCTGCGGGACCACTGAACAAAGCCTCCAACTATCAACTGAATAGCACGGTCTAATCCCATTATACACTCTCTCTTTGAGCCCGGTTTTACAAAGCACACGCACGCACACACACACATGCACACTACCAGGTTTAGGCACATCAGAGGAATACATGTTCATTCATGAACATGGGTGAATAATTAATTAAAACACAATGCTAATTTGTGTTGGTAATAATTTTTTGTGGGTGAATTTTTTGCTCATGAATGTGCATGATGTGTTTTAATATTTCATTCATTCAATGGGCAATCACATTTATATTTAGTTCCATTAAGTAATAAAGGTGTTAATTAAAAATGACTCACTAGTTCCTTAAAGGAACAGTTTCACATATTTTAGGATATTTCTTACATAGGAAATAAACTTCAAGGCTTAATCAGGCCGTTTTGTGAATAAAAAACCTGTGCAAAATGAAGTGCTTAGTGCAAGTTACAAATGGCATTAAGCCAAATGCAGCATCAATAAACGGATTTACCTACTCAGTAAGGTAACTACAAATGTCCACTGTAAAACACAATGGAACTATGCAGCAACACCGGTAGAATTCTATTTCATTTGCACTAAAAACCACCTGTCCACAGCGTCTCTGTCCATATGCAGTCTACTCAGCAGGCGAATTAGCAAGCAAAAGAACGAGAAATTGATTTAATAATGTTACCAGTACAACAACACCATGAAACTCTTACTAGCCGACTGCACACAATTTTGCTGAGCCTCGGTTTTCAGCATCATGGATAGCATCACTGTTCATAGTAGACGCCTAGACAAGACAACTGCAAAGCTGTAGACCACTGTTCGCGACCAACAACATAAGTGATTGGTTTTTAGCATCCTGTCGCTGTACTTTCATCAGGGATAGTGCCCATTAATACTGTTGCTTTTCACCAAGGCATTGCTGTGTTTCCAGCCATGATAGTGCCACCAAAAGACAGTATTTCAAGCCAAAATATGATCTTTTTCTAATCGTTTTTGTGCCTAAACGTAAACCAAGTTAATCGCAGTGCTGAAATGTACATAACTGCTCTGTAGTAGGGTACAAATGTACCATAGCCAAGATTTGCAAAAATGCACAATGCCAACATCTGTTCTGGCAATTGGGTGGTCTTATGTAGAGGTCTTAAGTGATACAATTATTAAATGTATTCTTTGATTTTGGAACTGTAACCCTGCATTATTGGTATTTAGCCTTTCTGAGGGGATTGCATTGTTAAATCATTGTATTTTATTGAAAAAAAAAATAAACAAGACAGAGACAAGACGAGAGATTTATTTTAAAAATTACATTAGACTACTGTTTCAAAATCAAAGAATTCATTAATGAAGTGGAGCACTCACAAAAGAACATAGCACTAACATAGCAATATTACGGTATATCCTATGTAGGAGATAACATCCTGTACAGAAGAGATAATGTCTCATGCATGGGACATAAACTTTCCTTTTTGGCCAACATTGTCAGCATTTTTTCCCCCCTTCCTCGCAGGGTTTCTATTTGGATGTATTTCTGATGGACACAGAAATATTCCTTGCAACAAATAATTCCCTTTTAAAAGTAAATAAGAAATGTAAAACAATACATTTACATTTTGGATGACATCATTTTAAATACATATATTTGAAGATTTATATTTCATTTATTTAAAATGCTGAAAATTTGTGTGTTTATTAACACATATTTTTGTGAACTGACTTATTTATACCTACAATTCTACAATTCTACAATTTCATTTAGCAGACGCTTTTATCCAAAGCGACGTACAACACAAGCAAGAATTTAGACTTAAGGAAAAAACCCTTAGTAAGTGCAAAAAGTGCTTCAGGTGTGATTGGTCACAGGTATTGCCGTCTAGTGGCCGTCTAGTACCTAAATTACAAAATTTGTGAAAATGTCCGTGTGCATTCATTAATAGCAAGCCTGAATTTTTTTCTGAATTTGGAGCTCTTCTGGTTGTCAGTTCTTCCATTATGACTATTAATGTTTTGTAAAAAACTGCAGATTTATCTTTTTTTTGGCTAAAATAAGCCCTAATGTTGCAACAGGGCTTATGGGATGAGTCACATCCTCTGCAAATGGGAACTGAAAGTTCCTGAATGAAGGACTTACTCACAGATGTTTACAAATGTAGATGAAAAACACTTTCTTGGGAACAGGTTAAATAAGTACGCCATGGTCGAGCAAGGTAGCAACATTTTCATTTATTCATATAAAAAGATTCTCACATTGAATGCTTTTTCTTTGGCAACGTGTTTGAATTGACTGTCTCTTTATCTCCACACAGTTTAAATTTCTTGCTCTCATTTTGTCTTCTTCTTTGATTCTTTTCCCTTCACAGGCTGTTTTGTCTCCCTCCAAGGCAGAAAGTTGTAGGAGACCAGAGCTGTGAGGAGGTATGTAGCCATGCCAGTGTATCCTCCCAGTACCAGACACAGCGGCTGTGCCAACACGAACAGACAGAACACGTTCATTGACGCCCGGTCATCCAGCTCCACCCGATCGTCCTGCGTGGCTTTCATCACACCGAAAAAATACATCAGTGCCACCGCCGGGTAGAAGGCCAATTCCACCATGATGCTGAAGCCAGGATGCTCGCACACACTAGAAAGCCTTTGGGTTTAACATGTGCAATGTGTTGGAGAGTAGTTTTTAAAATCCACTTAAGTATTGAGCCAGAGTATTTTCAGAGACACACTCACCCAGATCAGATTTACAGTCACTTGCAGACAGAAATCCCCATGAAGACTGAAGGTGGAGCTGACAGGAAAACAGACTTGGACCTTTGAACCGTCATCCTGTCAAACATTATCCACCTCCTGCGCTCCTTATCAGGACACTTGGCAGTTGTTACCTTCTGACACAGTTTGCTGCTTTTTATTGTTGTTGTTGTTGTTGTTGTTGTTGTTGTTGTTGTTGTCAATACAGTACTCTTTTTTTGCATACTTGCAGAACCAATTATACAGTCCTTTCATGTGTATCATATAAAAGCTGCAGACAATGAAACTGTTCTAATAGTACGTCAAAGTGACCTTGCGTGAACTAAATAACGTCATAAATTCATCATGTTGTAAAACCTGAACTTTATATTCATATAGCCTGTCTCATAAAGACTGTGGGTTTTATTTTGCAACATATTTTGTGATATGAAATAAATACCCTCTAACACACAGGAGGGGAAAATTGTTTAGGCTTAAATCGACCAGTAAAATACACCCAGTGATATATACATATGTCCATGAATACTGGAGTTTTAAAACCACAGATAAAACAATGTAGTACCTGCATGTTGTACCTGCATGAACAACTGAAGAACTTCACTTGCGTAACTGAACAAAAGCGACGTAAATCACAGGTTTCATACATAGATCTTCGGACAACAATATGACATTTGCCGATATCACAAATTGTTATGTTATGATTTTGATGTGAGTCATTTCTGGGGTGTGTGATTGATATGAGCTTATATCAGCAAATATCCTCATTGTCTATTTTTTTGGCTGCCTACCATTATCTGCCTAACGCTGGCCTGCACTATTTGAATGTTTGAAAAAGGGATTTGCTTGGAGGAAAATAGTGACAGACATGCCATGGAAATTTCAAAATCAAGTTGTATCTTAAATACTATAGTGATATGTATAAATGTTTTTCATTTGTATCAGTGACATTAGATGTCTGCTCAGTGAATTGATACATTAATCTGACTTTCGGAGTTTGCAGGCAGAACTCTCTCTTTTTTATCTCCTCCACAGCAGTTTGTCACTCATGGTGTGGATAACTGACCTGTTGATCTGTTCTAGGTTAATGAAATAATTTCAGTGGATGAGAAGAGCAAAATGAAAGGTTAAGTTTAATTTTCAGTGCGCCTGAGGTTCTGTTGCGCCATCTCTGCCAAAGGTGTGCTTTAAATAACCAAACTTGGGATATAATAGTGCACCTAACGAATGGTCCAGTTCCAAAAATTGAATTTTGGTGGCAAATGTTTAAATAGTGGTGGCCCGCCACAAATAAATGAATGTGTGGGAAACCCTGCAATTAAGGTAAGAATGAAATAAGTTGTATGGTTCTTCTCATCTAACTGTTAGTAAGAAATGTGGAACTATTGCTTTAAAGGAGAATAATGTTAGTGAAGCATATCCCTAGCAGTAAACCACAGAATATTGCACATATAGCTATATTTATTTATTTATTTATTTTTAGACATACAAACAGAATCTAGATTTAACAAAATATTTGATCATTAAAATAAACAGTTAGACATATTTGTATTAATGTTATGTATAAGCAGTAATTACTCGGTTTAATCCAATAACGGATATAACCAATCTCAAAGAGGCTGCAAGAGGCAAAAATAATTGAAAGAAGGCAATGCGTAGCTGTGCCAGAGTTACAGAGAGAGTGTGTCCAATGTGGTGACATTAAGCAGCCAGTGAGCAGATTGCTCTCTCTTGATTTCTTAAAAGTCTCTTGTGGAAATTTGCCTGTACACAGGGAGGTCTTTATCGCTCAGTCTGGCATCATTTTCACCTCGTTTTCAGCATTTAAACTCAGTCACAACATACACTTATTAGCAAAGGGCTAAAATGACTCAACATATGCTCCATTGGTAAAAATAGAGAGGAGCAGAGTGCCCAGGCGGCATCCCTGGAGGATGCAGCAGTGAACTTTCCACATAGCAGAGAAAACGCTGCACTATTAAAACTTTTGGATGAGGAGCTACTCATCTGATCGAGGGCAGCAGCAAGTGTTAAATCAAGGAGTTCATAATTAGTTTCAGCACCCATGTATCGACTGCAGACCTGCTCTGGAAAAGTGTGGCTATTTTTATTATTATTGTTTTGCAGCTGTAATCCAAAATCCAGCTTTTCGAATCCCCACTGCTGCAGCCTGAGGGAGCGCTGGGCCATTAGCCAGTCATTCAGCCACCTAGGCTGCTGTAGCCTTCCATAAATACCGTATGCAGGCGTATGTGTCATTCCGTGGGTCCATCTGTCTGTTTGTTTGTTGATCTCAGAGCAATCATTCATAAAAGGCTTCTCTGTGATGTTTGCCTCCTCAGGAGGGTTGTGATTCAAGATTAAACCACCAGGCCACAGAGCAGGATTACACTCTGGGAGGGAACATGTGGCCCTTTTGAACTGGGGTTTATCTAACCTCCTGCTTCTCTACAGGGTACAAGTGAGGTACCCACTTGCTTCTAAAGCATGCAGAGAGAGAGAGACAAAGTCTCAGCAGTCACATTAAATCCAGCTCAATCCTAAATCATCAGGTCTTTGGGGTTCACTTACCTAATGGCCATTACTGTAGTAATTACAACTTTTACATTAGAAAGTCGGCTCTGTTTCGTTCAAAATACTATGATGGAGAGCTGTAAATACCAAATTTTAGTTATTTTGGTGCTAATAAACCACAAGTGATGGAGTTTAGTGAAAAGGCTACCTGTACATTCCAATTACTTTAGCCTCAGCACATCATATTATTTTTAAATCCTTTTTCTTAAAAAAAATCTTTTCTTCAACCAGTCTTGTTCAGTTAGTACGTTCCAGCATTTCACAGAAGCACCTCAGACAATATCAGTTGCATATTTGACATCCAGTCCAAGCTCAAACATCACAGTATCTTTTAACAATACCTCAATATCGATATTTCACTGATATTGTTAGGTTGACTGTTGGTGCTTTAATAAAATATTTACACAATCATTATTTTGTTAAATAATCATCAAGAATGTGGATATAATGACTGAGTGAATAAAGGCTAATGATAGAGCAGTTAGAACAATTTGGCATGTTCAGAAACATCTACATCATACATCTCTTTACTTAAAACAGAAAAAAACAACACCTTTAATATTACAATATCAAATATCTAAGACGAATATGGTCTCATATCATAATATCATACCATATTATTGATATATTGCCTGGCCTTAATGCAAAATCTCTGGGCAACAGGAGAAGATTTAGGTATCAGAAGCTTTCTGGTTTCTGTTTGAGTTTGAATAATATTGACCAATAATGTTTAGGCAGGCACTGGGGGCCTGCAAGTAAACAGTCCATGTGGAGAGTACAAGAGGCAAAACAGACTGGCCAGAATGCTATATCGTCTAATGTCGTCTGACAAAAATTACGTTTTGTATTAGCTTTATCCGCATTCATGTGCAGATATCTGTTCTTAAAGCATCGTTAGACCAATAGCTGATGAATTCCAAGATTTCTAAACTGTGAAATGTAAATGATGACTAGTGCATGGAGGAGGAAATAATGGCCCTGATGTCCGCTGGCTACACCCAATTCCCACATATTGGCCATCGCCAACAGAGGCTAAATTGTCATCAGATCAATAGCCAATGTGTTCTAAGATTTCAGTTCTTCAGACTGCAGTGTAGTATGGTTTGGTATAATTTTTTTCTTACACCATGACATAGCATTCATTCAATTTTGTGTCATTACCTCTCAATCAAAGAGCAAACGGTTAATATTTTAGTGGAAGTATTTGGAATCCTGTTAGTTTTATGGAAATACCTCAGCATGAAATTGCATCACCCTCATCTGGGCCTATTACACATGAGTAAAGGAACTATTCCCTACCAAATACCAAAATGGGCTCTGAAATTGAGAAAAAGTAGAGAATTTCCTACACAGCAGAAGGCATACTGTCTATCAAAAGAAAACTGCACTATCATCGACCGCTGATTCTTTTCATTACCTCCTCCAGCAGCCACAAAATAAGGTCTGACAAAGACTTACTGAAGTAAGCTGATGTCAAATTTGAAGAAGAAGACTGCAGTTTAAAGTGTGCGTCAGAGGCTGAAAATACCAACACATTCCCTGATTAATGAGTATTTGCTGACCACTTCCTGTATTTAAGAAAAAGGTCTTCCAACATGTATTAATTATTGAATGTTTCTTTTTAAAATACTTCTTAAACAACTGAGGAATGACATAAGCGGAATAAACTTTTTTTTTTTTTAAGGTTGTGGAGAAAAATATCACATATTTCATTGTAAGATGCTTCACTTGCTTGACAGAGCATTTGTCTGTTTTTGCATAATTGCTTCCAGAAAGGCGATATTTTTGGACAGCATGACGCAAGTAAGCATAAACACAGTAATTAGTGCTTAGAAAACAGCAGGAAGCTGAGAGCACAGGACAGAGAAGGAGGAAAAGGGACATTTGAATCCCCTATGGTGTTATTAATGTGACCGGCAGTACAAAGCATTGACCACCTCCTGGTCCATTGCAATTGGATGGCAATGGCATTTAAAGGCGATATCCAGTATTTTGTAAGTCTCGTTATTGATCATTCAACAGGCTGACCCCTTAAGAAATTCAATGCAATTTTTGTTCCTTAGGAACTGGCAGCAGCAACTCAGTCCAATGGTTCTCTTATTTGTTCTTACCAATACTGCTACAAATAGTCCGCTTTTAGTTTTAAGAAAAAAAATCTTGATGTTTTAATCATTTTTGAACTATTAAGTGGAGTGCTGTTAGTTTTGAGCACACCTACAGTCAGATCAGCTCTGTTACAAATCTCACATTAACTCTGATGGTCAGAACGGTTTAAATGCTTTTGATCGATGGCTGCGCAAAAAACGTGGAAAACGTGCTGTATAAAGACTGAGTCTGGACCCAAATATTCAAATATTCAGATGTTCTTTCATCAGCTAGCTATTCGGTTTTCAATTTTGGGATTCAGATATTTTTTAGATATTTTTTCTTAGTTTTTTAGTTATTTATGTACTTCTTAGAAATTACCAAAAAAGAATGTATAAATATATATGAATTTATTGTTTCCTATTATTGATTTATTTGTGGTGGCCTGCCACAACATTAACACTGACTGCCACATGTTGATCTTCTCTTTTTTACTATTAAAACTGGGTAAAATTTGATTTCATTGTAGAAAAGAGCATATTTGCTTAGCCCCTCCTCTCCATGTTTTAGCAGGAATTGTTTTGGAGCCTATTATTATGACCATTTATATAGGTCTGTAGTTTATTCATGACAAAAAAAGTGTTACATGCTGCTATTGTATAACAAAAAGTTAATAGATAGGGCCTGGTAATGCATAAACACACCAAACCCTAGAAATATGCAGCCCAATAACAAAAATCATGGTTTATATTTGATCAGCACTGCTTAGTTTTACCATTTGATCTGAGTTTGGTCTGAGTTTAATTTTGAGAGAGAGACAGGGACAGGTCTTTTTCTTGATCTGCTTCTATACCTATGCCACCAGTGTTTCTGCACTGGTGGCATAGGTGGTGGGCAATAAAAAAAATAAGGAGGTACAGCCTGCAATTTGAGCAACAGAGGATGGAGGGAAGTTTACCACTTTTCATTGAGACATACTACCCACATCTTTATGATACAAAGCTGGTTGAAAATCAGCAAAGTACCCCTCTATCAAATAACATGGCTAAACCTTTGAATACCTTTAATTACCTCTAAAGCTTTGGAGCCCCAGAAAAAGAGATATTTGAGACAGCCTAATAAATGGATGGCACATGTCTACAATATTACATATTTTTTTTTTTTTTCAATATCTAGGGAGAGGGGGGGGGACTCAATTTCAAGATCACTTCCCATAAAGTACCCTTTACTTTAAGAACAAAGCAGATGAAGGGATGGAAATGGATACTTGTTTTTATGAATTCAATTAAATCCCAGCTTGTGTGCATCTGCGATACCTCAGTTTGCTACTCAAGGCAAATAGCTGTTGTGAAGGTCTTGACATTCGATTTTTTTGTTGTTGTTGTCCTCTGGCCCTGCTCTTGCTAACCCACTCCTTGGAACATCTGCAATAAACACCCACACTAAACAGCAAGCTCTTAAAATACATGAATCATCCCAACAGAGAGAAGGGTGTATATGTAGATCTATGTGCCTCTTTATCTCGGTTTATGGGTCATTCAGTGACATAAGAGAATATAATTTGTATTTGTATGTGCACACTGGTGTGTATACATCTGAAAAAATGGCTGTGAGTGTATTTGTATGTTCTTCATCCTTACCTGGAGGGCTGTGTGGGCAGAAGCGCACCGTGTCGGTAGTAATTGATTTCCAGAATCCAGATGCTAGGTGCTCTATGTGGGAAAGAGCTGTGTGCTCCTGCACCCATTTATGATAGGAAAGAAATGTTTACAGCTGTGTGTGTCTGTGTGTTTTTGAGGTACATGTGAAAGTGAGTGAGCTGTGTGTGTCTATGTGTTTTTGAGGTGCATGTGAAAGTGAGTAAAAGGATAGATGAGAGACAGAGAGATAGGGGAACAGTGATACCAGAAATCCAATGTCTCTGTTTCCATAATGACCAAAAAGTGACAACTGGCGTTTCCCAAGTTAGTCAAAAGTGATGTTGTTGTCTGCAAACAGCAATCTGTGGCAAACAGCTGGTTATTCGGTTATTCATGACTACTAGCGTTTTCATGCATTTCATATATGTGTGAGTCTTTTGTTTATGCATGGACAGAGAGTGTGTGTGAGAGAGAGAGAGAAAGAGAGAAAGATTTGTAGTCTCAGAACAAGTGTGATACACAGTGAGGTGGTGGACACACAAACACACACACACACACACACACACACACACACTGCATTTAGGAAATGTAGTTACTCAGAAATGACAAACCCATCACTTTTTTGGCAGGCAGTTGCACCAGTTTAGCATATTCATTACAATGTGGTTTACAGGGCAGGTCTTAGCTGCATACAACGGGCTAATGATGGATGTCGGCCATTAAATCTCTATGTAATTCCCTCCTTGTAATTAATATTGATTTTAAATCAACCGGCATGAACACATTTTAATTGGTAACTGCATTTCTAAAAATGTTGTGCACATGCCTCCTTCCGGCGCAGAAAATGACTAAATTCCACACAATGGGAAAGAAGAATGGTTGCAGTTTTGACCCATTTCCATCAAACTCCAAGTCCAAATTAATTTGGATTATTTGGTTCAATGTGCAGTTATTTCCCAGTGAGTACTAAAGGCTAAAGAGGTTTCTGAATACTTAACTGCTTGATTTTCACTGTTACAGAGTTGAACTGCTTGTTCTGGGAGCTGTCCATTGCTGGGGTGCTGAAATTCTTTCCCTGTCTGAAGTCGACCCATTGAAACAAAGCTATGTAGACTTCAGACCTTTTGTAAATAGTTGGGAGCAGTTCTAGTGATTACTTAATCCCAGGCTGATTTATATTAACACTTTTGGGTTTAGGAGATTAAATATGACATAACAATTCACACTAAAAAAGGCTAAGACAAAAAACATAACTAAAGCAATATTTTTCTTATCCAATGAAGTTATAGTTTTGCAAGCAACCAATTACTTCACACTGGAAGAAGATTGAGCTTTAGGGAGAAGTCTTGCTTGGTTAAGCTACTTGGAAAAAGTGGTTCAAACTACTTTGTTAAATTTGATCAAATTGACAATGTGCAAGATATAAAAACTATGAACAAAACAAAATATAGGAGGGATCAGGGATGGTTGTAACATGAAACACTTAATTTCTACAACCAGCAACAAGCTACAAATCACCAGATTCACTCTACACATGCTTAGTTTAGTCCTTATTCTTCATGTAAGGACGTTGCATACTATGGCACACAAAGCAAAGTTTATAAGGAAAAAACTCATTTTTGATGTGACTTTTGACATAACTTCTTAAATAACATGCAACCTCTCTGAACATCTATTAATAATACCACAATATTTAAGACTAATTGCGATCAAAAAGGGTTCAAATGCAGTAGAGAAGCAATGGTATGGTCAAAAATGTCAGAAGTTTCAGGGGCAAACTACACGTTTAAAAAATAGCAACAACAAAAACAGAAGTAATTTCACTTGAATTACTATACAAATATGAATGTACTGAACCTCTAGCAAGCTACTGCAAAATGTAGTTGAACTACCAGTTTAATCACATTCACTACTTCCCATTACTGTCCTTTCCCATCATATTAACCATGCGGAGACGCCTTAGATTTAGCGACCAACTAAGGGGTCCCGACCACCAGCTTTGAAACCACCGCTCAGTGCCATGTGCTTTAATAGCGGGTTTCACACGCTGATCATTATTTCATGGTTTGGTGGCGGATTTCGCGTAACATCTTCGCCACCACATCTCAAATAAAGTCTTAAATATGAAATAGCATTTCTGCGCAACTACATTACAATGACAGTGACTCGCTCACACACACTCAGTGAGCAGCACAGAGGCTGTTGCAGGGTGACAGCAGCAGCAGGGCATAGGCAGGGTTGCCAGCACTTGAGTGTAATTCCGTGTGGGAGGAGGATGGGTGTGTTTGAGTGTATCTAGCCCCTTTCTCTTCACACGCTCTGCTGTGCGCACAGACTGAAGACAAAGAGCAGAGAGGAGTCCACCTCTCCATATGATGTGTAGCTGAGAGCGCAACAGTGATCTCACAGCTGTCCCGCATTTTTTTAAGATTTAATTTTCGCTGCATGGACAGTTGACCAACTGCCTTTTTTCGCGCTCAGTGCGCCCTCCTTTACAGCTCCAACATTTGTGAAGTGGCTGCCTCACCCTCTCGGACCGGAGGCCGTCTGGTCTCTGATCTGGTCACCGGAGACTCGACGCGCTCCGTCAGGTCCAGGCTGTGCGGCTCCCGGATCAGACCCGAGCCACCCCGATCTCTGGCGATGGAGATGATGGAGGGAGACGTTATGGACAAACTCGAGGACATGTCATCTGTGTATGATTTCGACCCGATCACAGGCAACATCCCCGCCACCAAAGTAGAAATCACCGTTTCCTGCAGGTGAGTTGAAGCGCCCGCAGAGAGCGGAGAGGAAAGTTCGCTGTGAGGACCGCGCGGTGGAAAAGTTGTGACAACGCCCTATCTCTCTGTGGGATTTAGTTAGGAGTGTTCGGTGTGAGGCTGATATCTATAAAAGAGAGACAACTTCTCCAATACGCTGATAAACGCATAACGAGAGAGGCTTCCAGTCTACATGGTTTAGTTTACTTGTACGAAAGTTAAGCCAAACTGTCTACCAAGATTCTTTACAGTAAGATCTTTCTTTTAATTATTTGACTGATTTGTGTGCATTTTTGCAAGGAAAAAGTTAAAAACACCCGTACTGAAGGCGTTCCGACTATCAAACGAGGTTTGAAGAAGTGCAGAAAATCATGCATGCTGATGTTTAAATAGAAAGGAAAGAAGAGGTGTGCAGGCTGTTAGCTATGCAACCCAAACCAACTGAGATGACACTTATAGCTGTAATACTAGATGATACAAACAGAATGTCATTATGTGCTTTAACAAAAGTCACAAAATTTTTAAAATCGAGGAGTCTGTGCCCCTTTTTGAGGATTGGTTTGTCCTTTTTTGTGGATGTTCTATATATGCATAGTGGTGCTTTGAATAAAATGTTGGCATTGCACATTTCTGTAAAACCATGGATACAGTCTGTACATGTCCTTCATATCAAATAAATATGATAGTAATGCAGTTAAGATCACGTGTACATGAGTTTCTCATTAAGAGTAGGAGGGGATTGTGGATGGTGTGACATCCAGGCGATGGCTGCAAAGCAGCAGCCAAGAGCAGGCAACTGTTTGAGACCAACAAAAGCTGGTATTTTTTAATGACAGTTCGGGACATTTGCAGCGACCAAACCAAGTATTTTAAGCCAAAACACGAGCTTTTCCTACCTGTGACCAAGTGCCTTTTTTGGGTCTAAATTTAGCTAGAAGGTAACCACAGCATTGTCACAAAATATAACTGAAAATTCAAACATGAAGCAATTAAAACTTTTAAATATGAAACATACAAATGAAAAATATCCGTGGTTTATAGAAATGTACAATATAGGGATGCAGTATATTGGATGCTTTTGCCAATACCCCATATGCCGCCATACAGTATATAACAAATAATTTGGCCAATAACCAATACCAATGTCAACATATCCGCTTTTTTCCCCACCTAATTTTTGTGATCAAGTCTCTTCTGTAGTGGAATTAACATCATTTTATGCATACTCTTATCATGATGGCCCACCAGCAGATGGAGACATGAAATACAATGTTTTATTTCATGTTGTGTTTCATATTCATTGTGCAAAATAAGAACTTAATGTTGATGTTTTTTACATGTTCACCTTGTTCACCTTTTCCGATATTTCATTTTAAAGCCAATATCGGCCTATGCCATACCCACTGTAAGCACTGGCAGAGCACTGAAAGCCCCTTTCCCTCTTCTTTATTCTCTACTAAGTACTGGATGTTAAAGATTCAAGGTTTTACATCACATTCACACAGTGCCTGTGTCCCTGACCTCAATCTTTGTCAAATTTTTTATACATTTTCAGCATAAAGGTATTTTCCTTTCCCAGAAAGTACTTCAGGACAAAAAAAATCCTCCTGCACCAAATGAATCTCCCCACAGCGCCTGTTCTGTGAGAATAAACAGTCACTCCTCTTCCCATTAGGAAAGGTTTTAAAGTCAAGGCTTTCAACGCCTTTTTGCCTCTCAGACACTCCAGCGCTGGCATGTGTTCACATTCCTCACACACACTCACATACACGTGCACACTCAGAGACACATCTCTCTGGTCTTTGATGCTGGGTTTTAGGTTGGTGAGCCATCGAAGCAGAGTGAGTTTGAGCTATAACAAGCTGTGTGTGCATTATTGATGGGCTTTCTGACGTTCAGAGAAGCTCGCTGCCACATCTCTCTGCTCAGAGTTTAAAAAAAAAAGAGGAAAAAAACAGACCCTGGCAAGAAATGAGCGTTTCAATTGACTGAATGAACAACCGTTTTTTTGTTTATTTGTACTTGTTTATGTTGTGTAGGCAATGGTGGGAGATAGTGGAGAATCAGTTTAGTTTCAGGCAGAAAAGACGGCTAGCAAAGTGTTGCGTAGGCTAACAGTTAAATCCCGGCATGGTTTTGGATTTTGTGTTTTTCTGTTTGTAATGATGAGGTGATTGGGATTATATGCTTTGGTGATTCACAATTAAGCACCATTCAGGTAAATGATGAGTCCTATTCCGACAACTCCCTGCATTTATGCAGATGATTTCTCAGATGTGTGTGTGCATGTGCGTGTGTGTGCGTGTGATTATGTGCTGATGTGTTAGAAAAATAGAGAGACAGGGAGAGTAGTGTGGTGCAGATGCCTCCTACCAGTGAGAAGAGGACTTTGGGGAGAAGAAATCATTAATCGAAAAGGGGGAGGGTTGATGTTTTTCCTCCTGCTTCACTGCTGCTTTGTGTATGTGTGTGTGTATGTGTGTGTGTGTGAGAGAGAGAGAGAGAGAAAAAGAAAGAGAGAGTTCTAATGAGTGAGAATAAGATCAAGAAAGTTTGAGAGTTCATCTCATGAAACATTTGATGCATACAAGATTAAATCTTTTGACAAAATGTGAGTAATTATATTGATGAAATATAAATGTAACGATCCTCTGTGATCACGCCTGATGTTGGATTGTACACTAAAAAGCTTTAAAGACATGTCAAGTATGCAAAAGGTCATTCTCATACATTTAGTTTCCCTACATACATTGCAAGTCCTGTGGTGTTGAAACATATGTAATAGTAGGCTACTGTATCGAGCACTCCTGAAGCAGAAATCAAGAGCTAAATCTTTCTGTCACATTCACTTAACACTTGTAATAAAAGTTCAAGGCCCCACAAATCCTCTAATCCTTTGTACAGATGTTGTGTGAGTCAGAGTCCTATTCAAGATAAGAGGCTCCCTGTTGGGTCTTCTTCTTTGCTATTCTTCCTTTGTCATCGTGTACATGCAATCTCTTAAACCTCCAAACCATGATGATAGCTGTTCACTCTGGGGTTAATACCCCTTATTACAGGCCACAGCCCCTGCCTCTGACAACAGATTATTATCAGGACCAATGACAAATGAAGAGGGGGTGGGTGGGTGGGTGCTGGATCTGTAAAATAGAGGTGAGGGGGGAGAAGTAGGTTTGTCTTTCATTCAGGGAGGATAGAAGAATGAAGGATGTGGTGGCAGGGAGTTTCAAACAGTTTAATTTATTCAAAAGAAGTTATTCTTCATTAGCAATTTGTTCAGGGCTAATGCAAAAAGTCATGATTTTCTTCATGATCTGAACTGAGGGTGTTAAGTGTCACTGCCAAGATTATATGACTGCACTGCCCATTTCTCACCGAAAATGTTTTCAGAATCATACTTTAGTGCCCTGTTAGCTGTAATAGAGAGAATTTGTGAACAAAATTATACAAAATGGACATCCCTAATCTGAACCTAGTGGTTTTCAGTTGCCTAACCTAGTAAATACTTTGTATATGAACCAACAGTCCTTGAGATACGTCCGTCACCATGTTCACATAGATGCTTTGTTTGTGTGTCATTTCCAGCACATTTGTTTTGTGGGAAAGCTTGGCCTTCGGGAGCTACAGTTGTGTCAGAAATGAAAACCGGTAAAACAGTTTGACAAACACAAAAAAAGAAGAACAAAGAGGAGTGTGTGAAGCTAAATCCAATCTGTGTTTTTTCTTAAAGTGGTGTTTACACTCCCACAGGGCTTGTCAGTCAATGGTCAACTTCCTGGGGAGAAATAAGGACAGAAGGGTACAATTGGCAAGTCTACAGGAAAGTGGAAATTTAAACCTACAGCCACAACTTTCTTGTACAGCCCTTTATTCAATTCCCTCCATTGCCTTTCACAAGCAATTCAAAGTCTGTTCGTCCATCTCTGCTCCACTGTCTAGTCAATTCAAACATCATAAAGAAGTACTTATGTGTCTAATGCGGTCCACAACCATTTTTCAGTCTCTCCAGTCAGCTGAGTAGAGACTGCCTGGCTTGCGTATTGAAGAGTAGGCCAGTCAATGGAGGAGCACCAGCTGCTGTTAGCGATATTGATAAGCAATGAGCTCGCCTGGCATTACTGTGTGCTGGAGCCTGCACAGCCAATGCAAAAAATCTAAATAACCAAGAAACCACATTTCTTACTTTTTTAGAGCCCATTTTCATTTAACCAGAACAGTTAACTCTGTCTTGTAGAGATTGCGTTCATATACAACTAATATGAAAGGGCACATTTTTGAGGGAAATGTAATGCTGAGCAAATAACATTTTCTATTAATGTAATGAGGAAATATTGCTGATTAACCTATCTGGAAAGTTGCAACAATGTTGATACTAAATGTATCAGCAAAATTTTCACTGACAAAGTTTCTCAATTGTTTTGTGCCAAAACAGGAAATCTTGTAATATACTTTCCACTCAAAGAGACTACAGCATTTTTTAATTACATTTAAATAACTTTTAAAAAACATCTAACCAAAATCACAATCTTTCCCTCACCTTAAAGTGCTTTTATTTTTCAAACCTACACTAAAGCCTGGACACAAACTCAGGATTCTAGTGTCACAGTCCAGCAGTTTGTATAACTGCAATTCACCCCAATAACCTCCATGGAAATCTTTAGCGCTTCATTAACTTAAAGACAGGTTCTCTGAACATAATCCAGGCAGTTATTATGTTTTTGGAACCCAATCGGTATGTTATCATCCCATCAAATGGACATTATCTATAAGCCCCATAGGTATGGGTCAGACTGGGCCTTCTACACCTACCGGTAGGCTCAGAAGGCTGTTATCAGCCTATTCAAGGGCAGTAACTTGATGATTAGATTTTACTTTCACGTTCTTTGGGTTTCGGTGCCAAGATAACATGGTAGGCTAAAAAAAAGATGGTTGAGCATATATATATTCATATGGGCTTCATATGGGATTCAAATCCCAGTCCCTTAAGTGCCCTGTGTTTGACCCATCTAGCACCACTCCCTACATGCACTTGGGAGAAATACCATAAAAGCCTTTTGTGGCAGAAATTTCAATTTCATGCCATGATAATGACTACTAACTGTATCTATGATGCATATCGTCACTGATAATGGTTATTTAATGGTCTTACAACAGCCAAATCAGGTGATCCACAACGTTATTATGAACGCAATTTAGTAAACTACAACATAATTTCTAGCAGACAGGGTTGGAACTGTAGACCCAAAGCCTAAAGATCTCTGAACAACACAGACGGTAGTTAAACACCACTTACTGCTGTTCTGAAGGTATTTTCAGAATTCTTAAAAATCGCTCTTACCGTGTGGATGGAAAAATATTCCCTCCAATGCATGTTGAAAAAGGTTTATAATCTTTTCCCCAAGTTACAACTTTGAACATATTTCTTTGCTCTGCAGTTTTGGATGGATGAAACACTGAGACCCAAAAACCCAGCCCATACCCATGCCTCTCAGACCTGACCCAACCGAAACCAAAGACGCAGCTATCTGCCAGTTGTATAAGGGAGGATGTACTCAATGCATTTTCATATGTATCTGCAGGGCGCTGATGGGAAACAAATAAGAGTCAGGAAGACTGGGGCAACAAGCACTGGGTCAAAGTTCACATCGACTGAATTCAGAGCAGAAAAAAACGATTAAACCTTTAATTGATTGTCCTTTTCTTGAGAGTGACACCTAATCTAAGATCCTTAATAGGGTGAAGATGGATCTTGTAGTTGCTGAATTTTGTGCTAATTGGTGGCTTGTGGTTGTAATATAATGTTTCTATTCCTGTAGTAAGTGCAAGGCTCCGTAGGACCAGGGATTTCTCATCTTTTTTCCTGAGTGCAGGGGATTGCGTGCATTGCTATGATTAAATTCCTCTACTAAATGTCGGGATGTTCTCCATTTGCATACGGCTTTGTGCTTACGAGAACCCTGGTTTGAGCATCTGATAGGTTCCTATACGGATCTGGGACAGATATGAAAGCATCTCACACAGTGTGGAAAAGCCCAGGGGAGATCCGACGCCACGGTTTATCATCACTCTGATTTGCCATGCTCTTTCACATCACATCTCTCCAGGTTTGAGCACTTTTGGTGTGAATATGTAGTGCATTGCAAGCATCATTGAAGCTAATTAACCATATGAAGAATGTGGTGTATAAAACATGAGCTCAGCTTTGCAATCTGCAACACAATTATCTTGCAGATGACCCACTACCACCACTACCACCATTTCTTTGTCCCTTCCTCTCTTTCTCTCTCTCACACAAACACACTCGCATGCTGGCAGTAATTTTGTGGCAAGGCAGACTGGGCACACTGCCTGATGCCACACAGCCTAACTGACTTAAGCTGGTTAGAGAAAATTAGTCGTAGAGACAGAGATGGAGTCAGCGAGACAGGAAAAATAGTGCGGATGGTGAGGAGTAGATAAACAAAGACAGACTGAGATATGAAACATATGGAGATGGGTATGTTTGTCATTGCACAATAACTGAAGAAGAGGGAAGTGAATTCATTAAGATATGCAAATGAAAGGCATGTTTAGAGAGAACCATACAGACAAAGTGGATAGCATTACATTTCTGCTCCTGGCAGGTGATTTAGTTTTATTTTTACCAAGAGCGCATGAGCTGCAGGTGAGTCTTAGTCATTTATGTGATGCAACATTTCTTAGCATACTAAGCGGAAAATGAGAAGAATTGGGTTCTTTCAAAACAATAAACAAGTGGAGCAAGAAGAGCAGTACAGTCAATAAACAAATCTACATTCATATGGGACTGAGAACAAAATTAGATTGAAGGAACATTTTTAAAAAAATGTAGTACTCTTTAGTAATTACAAGGTACATACAGAGTACTAGCAAGCATAAACCCAGATGTCCTTTCACAACTGCTACATCAGTAAAAAGGAGGCAGGCTGAGGACACATTGATACTTCAAATGAAAATAGATCAAACCTTGTAATTCTCTCTGCCCACTTCTTTCCATGCATACTTTATTTTCACACAGATACATCTATTTCATGGCACTATAGGCAGGGTCAGAGGTTTCTGACAGCAACAAACACGGCAATGGTGGAGGAGGTCATAATAATGTACCCTTTAACAGAGGTGGTAGTCAGTCATGTCAGGCCATTAAATACGTCGCAACATGTTGCTCTTTGCATATTGCATTGCAAAGGCTGGACTTGTGTGTTCTTTTTTTTTTTTTTTGAGACTTGGGATTTACAAAGGTACGTTTTGCAGTACTACAAGAGAAGACACAATAAAAACCCCCACAAAAAGAACGAAACAGGAGTCAGAGGGCCATACTATCCCCATACTGCTTCAGTGGGATTCCACAATGGCTTGGATAAATACTCAATTCTCATTGGTTCAAGGACTGGCTTTAGTGCTCAGTTTAGTTACGCCTCCTCAATCTGTCTGGCCAAACTCAAAAGCGATAATGAAAAAAAAAAAACACACACACACAATCAATACTATGTAAAAAGAAGGGCCAACCAGTGAAAACCGTGTGCCTCCCTGCTGATAATTGTCTGGCTCCAGCACTGTTGGAAGCCGTTCATATTAAATATGCATCAGAGTTGTTGTTATTTTTTTTCTTCTGTTTCTGCTTCCAAGACGGCATTGATCTACAGAGAGCATATTGTATGTTGGCGTGTCTGAGTGGAACTGCTTGCATAAAGACATTTGGAAGCTTTTACAGCATGAAAAACTCTCTTCTCTTGACCTGGCAAGACCAATCAATTATGTTCTACCTTGGTACTTACTTACAGACACTTTGGGTCAGTGCGTTGCAGACAGGAAACATAATTTGTGAGCTCTATTTACTATCTTTCACAGTTCAGTAATGTTTTTTGCCTCTTTAAATGCATTTCTCTCAGCGCTCTCTGTACACTGATGGACAGGCTGTGACTAATGCTTTCACTAAATCAATAAAGTGGACTTTGGGCATGCTGAAAAGGTAAATGTCAAGATTACATATCCACACTTTCAAAAGCAATATTTCCCTTTCTTTGCTTGTTTTATATTAATAAAAAGCAGAATGTCACCCTATTTGGTATTTGTTATTATTATAATTTTCATCTCGTCACCATAATATTATAAAGATGCTGATTCTTATCCGTCACTTCTCACCCAACACCCATTAATTCCCTGCGGCCTTGACAGCAGCACTGTTGAGTTGTCAGCATCTTAACACAGCCACGGCTATAATCAGCTCTGTCAGCTCTACTGCTGAGAATTAACTGTCTCATTGCTGTACCCATCAAATTCTCCCATCCTGCACACTTGTATCAGGCTCGTATCTTTCGACTCTTAGGCCTTGGTGACAGATTCTCCCTGAATACAAACGAGGACCGGTGAGGCTGTGGTCGACAGCGGCAGAACATTAGTGATGTTAAGTCCAAAAGGAAGAGGAGTAACACTCTCTGCGCGTGTTAATGATGGCTCACTGTCATGCTGGCTTTAGTGGCTGAGTGGCTGAAACAGCGCTTTGATCTGTGCTCTCTAACTGACAGGCTTGCTGGCTGACTGGCAAGAGCAGAGGAGTCATGGGAAGACAAAGTCAAATTTATCGGTGAAGGACTGGGGAAATGGAAGACAACCTAAACACACACGCACACACGCACACACTATCTCTCCTTCTCTCTGTGCCCCAAATAGCTAAAAAAGACTGTGACCAGTAAACATGTTAGAAGGTTAAAATGAATTTCTTTTTGGGGATGGAGTCTGTGGCCTCTGTTTGGTATTAGGAGCCATGAAATGTACCTTTTGTTGTGAAGAAGAGGTCTCAGATTGCCAGTCAAGTACAGTTTTGTCCAAAAACATAAATACTTTTTTTTCCCCCACTAAGCCATATTCATTTGCACAAAATAACCCCCATAAATCCTCCCCCAAATTGTTTACTACATCACAATACATCCCAGCAAAGATTTTTTGGTGTAACTGAGTCTCCAAAAACACAATCTTTTTCACTGTGGTCCATACTTTATTAGATATTCGGCTGCCATGTTTCATTTTTTGACATCCTAAAAGGCCAACCTTCAAAGTAGATTTCATGTTTGTGAAAGTAAGCCAGACACTTTCCATTTCATTTTTTATCATTTCAGTGCGGCATCAAAACTTTTATCATCTATCTTTTCAAGCCCTGTGCTATCAGCGATGTTACAGCCAGCTTTATTTTGATGGGCTGAAAGCTCCCATGTTGATGGCTGCACTGTCACTACAGGAGTGCACTGATGTTTTTATGATGGCAAAGGTGATTAAAAGGACTAAAAATCACAATTTAATATTGTAACAAGTTCATCATCATGATCACAGATTTTCAAAATTTTGGTTAGCAGCAATGTGTTTGAGTAACACAAACGTCTAAATTGTTTTCATTTTAAACACATTAAATCCAGTCATTTGCCCATTTGGAAACAAATTGATCCTGCTGCTAAACTTGGTTTCTCAATCTTCCCTAAAGTGAGGACTGATGAGTGTTTATACTTGTTTGATCTTCATGTGGTGACTCATGGGTCACCAGAGTCATCTGTCTAATTGGTGGAGCTGTTATTAACATCTGACTGGGATCTGTGACTCGCTTGTCCTGGTTCCTTGATTAGCATTTTATCAAAGTTAATCTAGACTGAGGGACTGCTATGTCGTGAGTTTTGTTTTTTTATTGGGTAACTGGATTCATTTGGCTTTTTTCGTCTGAGCTACTGACCAACCCAACAAAGCTAAGAGGTCACATCTCTGCAGGCACTAAACATTATAGAGCTCATAGCAAATAAATGCCATCTGTGGAGGGAACAGTTTCAGTGTTTGTATAAGATGACCTGTTTAATGCTTGGACATAAGAGCAGGTGAGGGATCCCCAGCAGCCTAAGATTAAATTCCCATTTATTTTACTTTTTTCATAAAGGATGAGGAGATACACACATTGCACCCTCTGGCACCACCGTTGTCATTCATAAGACCAGATACAGATGTTGTTAGGGTAGTGAGTGAATGCACTCATGTAAACAAACCATGTAGCTATCAGCTGTGTGCTCACATCATACTGGAGATGTAAAAATGGTTGAGTTGTCTACTTTCTACCTTCCTACATTTTGATCTTACTTAAAAAAAACCAACACGTTTTATACCGTGATATTTAATGGAAATGATGTACTATATAGCTATATATTATATGGTCATTTATCTTGACATCTTATTTTAACGTTTTGAATCAGTCGCTCCTTGTCCATTTTGGCGTTTTCAAAGCGAGTGACAGAAATAAAAAAGACACAGGCCATCCAACAAAAAGGCAGCTCACAGTGGCGCTTGCTGCCAGGTAGGACACTTTGTCACCTTCAAATCCAAAATCATCATCAATGTTCCTCATCCTCATTATCAATATTCCTTCACTGCTCTTGTACTTTAATGTAATCACTTTATATCACAATACCTGCATCTTCAACCACCTAAATTTGCATTACCATTATAAGCATATCTACTGTAGTAACAGCTTTCTGTAGTAATCCTGGGGCTGGACTATCATTTCTTAACTGCATGTTCTTATTTCCACAAATGGAAGGTCAGAAAATAAGTCATCAAAGTGAAAAATAAGATGGGTACACAACATTAAACTCTCACAGATTTAGTGCAATAAATCACAGTTATTACTTTGGGCATGAGTGATGTGTGTAAACTTTTCCAGCAGAGGTATCTTGAAATGAATATCCTGTAAGTTTTCAAAGTCATCTCAAAGACAAACCTGCTAAAGATTTCTTTTTTTCCCCCTGAAATTTAAAACACAACAAACACAAACCTCAGAGCATCAAACCCTTCTGATAAGCAAGACAGGTGCATGAGCAGTCATTTAGCTGCGTGAATTGCACCCATTGTGCAGAAGCAGAAGCATCTGTCCTTGGCATATGTGATGGAGTAATGGGAGCTTAATGGCTCTCAGTCAGAGCTATTGGGGGAGGTGAGTCACAGCTGTGGACAGCTACCATCACCTGGCAATTACAAAGATTTGGCTTTTTTGTTCATCCTCACCAGGACTACATACACAACAAGTGATGCATCCTAATGGAGTACAATGAACCAGTTTGTTTTGAATGGCATGCCTGTGAACTCAGGTGATTGGATGCTTCCAGTCATTGGTGAGGCAACAGCCAAAATGCTTATTTGTGGCAAGACTTTCGAGAGTAGTATCTCTCAGCTTATAATGAATTATATGCGCATCCTGACATGTTCCAATAAAATTGTGCCTCTTTGAGCAAATTTTTCTGAAGAGGTGATGATAATTTGTGTCTGTGGTGCTTAAAATTAGAAACAAAAGCTAGTACGCTTCAACTAATGAGCTCAGCTCGCTTCCATGTATGTGGCCTCAGGTCTGGATATGCCAGCATTTCTCTCTATTAGCATTTGATTGAGAAACATTGCAGTTCACCACCGAAGTCCCTGAGCTCTCTACCAACAAGTATATAATGTGTCCATTTTAACCACATAATATAAGACATTTTATGTTGAAAGGAATTTCGGTTGCAAACACTCAGCATTATGCTGATACTAGGAGCACAATGTTCATTAGAGGCATCATCGCAACGGCTGTGGCTTTATTTGTCAAAACAGAGTATGGGTGCAGTTAATTTGAGATGACAGCTAATTTGCAAATCCATCTCACACTCTACCTGTGCAACCTGATTTCTTGACACAAGAATAGTCAAAAATACATACATATTCCAGCAATATAATTAATCTATCTTTTTTCTTTTTTTTCACAAGTATGACTGGGGAACGAATAAATGGTCTTATGCTGTAATCATTTATAATGCCAGTTTTACAAAGTGTGGTCCAGTCAGCAACTTGTAGTGAGTGACGCATGATGGAGTTCGCTCTCAGGGGTAGATGTGAGATTGTTTGCCTATTTTCAGCCCGCGGCGCTATTTCAGCTCTGGCTCTGTGCCCCCAGTGCAGGACGAGATGATTGGGCGAGATGGTCCTGTGTGGTACAGCGACGCTGGGAATGTGCAAAAAGTGTGTGGGTGAGATAACTAGATTTGATTATGGAGCTACCAACGCCTCGAGGGAAACAGATAACGTATGTGTGTGTGCGCGTATCGGTGCATAACTTGTTCTCCTGGCTGCATTTATAGGGATGTGATTGCATTCTTGATGGGTTGGGACAGTTATTGTTGAGGATTTGAATTCAAACAAATGACTGTAAATAAAGCTGTGTGTACACTTTTCTGTCAGCTCTCAAAACAACTTAGTCCTCTCATCAAGGTAATAATGTGATGGATTGTCTAATCCTGAAACCTTTTACACGTGTTTTTCTTCTCTCACAGCAGTCATTAGAAACTTTTAAACTGTCTTTTTTTTTTTTTTTTTTTTACCCCTGCAGTTTTTAGCCATGCTAACAGCTCGAGGGGATGGAAATGTTGGTCTGTTGGTTGGTTGGGGTACCACTTTGGTCCAGACTGAAATATGGCAACAATAATTGGACAGATTGAAATTTGGTACAGACAGATCATGTTCTCAAATGAGGATTTGTAAAACAAACTGTGACTGTAATAACTGCCTTTCGGTCAGCATCTGAGGTGGGCCAATACTTTGATGTGCAGGGTTGTGGAGTAACAAGATTCAAGTAATGCCATATTTAAAATACAAAATATGAGTGACTGTACTCTGCCATAGTTACAGTGTAAATGATTGGTATTCTAAATATAGTAACTGTATTTAATAATAGACTCCTTGAAGGGATTACATTATTTGTTTTTGTTTGATTGTTTTTTATTTGTTTATTATGTGTTTTGTTGTTTTTTTGACATTGTGTCCTAACTGAATGCAATGCAAACAGGTGTCAGTGTCAATATTTTCAGGTCGATTCTATTTTTTTCTATTGGAATGTCCAAGCTGACTGGGAGTGATGCAGCGCTGCCGTTTCAAAATGAACTTTTTGTTGGATGCCCTGTTTCTATTTATTCCTATCTATCGCTCTGAAAGCTCTACAATGGAAAAAGTTGAAATGATGAGTTATCAATACCTCCTTATTTTACTATACAAAACCCAAATAAGGTGGTAGCTGGCAGAAGGGAGCTGCCAGGGAGCTGAACTTTTCTGGTAAATGACTATCACTAATAACAACCTATTTGCTGTTGGCTATATTGTAGGCCAAGTTATTTCCAGAAAATAGCGCTATATAAAACATTTATTTTCTGTTTGAAGAGTATAAATGTTGTAAGATAGCAAGTACTTGCCCATCTTTAAATTGGTTATGTTTATAGTAGGCTTATAGGTAGCCCATGTGATTTGCCATATATGATGTGACAGAAGTGCATATTTAACCGATTCAGTGTGAACAGTGAGTGACGTGTGCTTGCTTTGAGGACAATGTATAAAATTTATAAGAGGCATAAATTTCCCATAAAGACATTTAAAAAAGTGTGTGCAGGGCTCTTGCTATACAGGGATGGCAGAGGTGATGCACAGCCAAATCACTGTTGTGTGTTTTTGGTATGAAATATAAAAACCTGAACAAATGAGCTCAGCAACACAATTTTGAAGTATTCTAAAAGTAATCCAATGTATTCAGAACACATTACTTTGAGTAATCTAATGGAATACATTAAAAATTCAATTTTAGGGCATGTATTAAGTAATCTTAGTGAAACACATTTTAAAAATAACCCTCCCAACACTTTTGGTTTATGATCAAATATTTGCAAAACTTTTCCCTCAGCCTCAGCTGTACTTTGTGTTTCATGCTAATTGGCAAAGAAGCAAGCTAACATGCCAAACTAAAATTATGAAGAGGGCAAAATTATAACTGCTCATTACTGGAGTCATTACACTGCAAAATCTTAACCGTTAGCTTTCTTTGTTTTTTTAACCTTCCTGGTTGAATTCACAACCTTGAGTTACTTTTTAATTTAAGAATGTTAGGTCCAATATGGCGTTCAACTACTTTTAATAGTGTTATAGGACAGGATATGAGAGAAAACTAAACCTGATGTGCCCTGAACCTAACCTAGATTGGCGTACATAATACCAATACCTTTTTGCAAATTTAAAAATGAGAAAAGCACTTTAAATGGGTCAAGACTGGGCTTATAATGACTTACAAAATGCAAGGCCAAATACTGGGGCTTGGAGTATCAGTATTATACTGTTATCATATGACTTGTTGTTGTTCTGAAATTGGCAGAGCAGAAATAAATGTGATTTGACTTAGAGGGGCAGGGTCTGTTTTGGTTGACACTCCTGTTGGTGTTTGCATGAGCCTACCTGATGACCGCCAGCCACCTATTCCTTTGATTCCCTTAACTGGTCTTATATAAAAGCGGAGACTCCTTATTTTGGTCTTGAATGTTGTACAACCAGTCACACAGCAGCTCTTCAGCATTTTGGTGTGTTGTCATGAAGAAAACAATCTTTATTTGCCAATTTCTGAGCAGTTTTCTAGACTGCTAGAAATTGTACTAGAAGGATTTTTCCCCACGCCATAGCTGGGTAGCAACAACAGAAGTTGACTTTGAGAATACCAGCATGTTAACATTGCCATTGTGTGGTAGCTTGCAGGCGTAAGCACTTAGCTGAAAGCACCACTGTGCATAAGCACAGTTTCACTGAGATGCAATCATGGCTGTAGACTCAATATTATTCCAGACTGCTTTGTGATGTGTGTGCCAGTAAATGATTTGAGCCACAGTTGTTGTGAGAGCAAGTATCTCATTAGCTAAATGTCTTAACGGCAGGCAGAAGAGGGCCACCCGACAATGAGATCCTCTCTCCACAGTGACCCACTTCACTGAAACAATCATACATTTTACACCGACCTACTTTAAAGCAGTTGAGAAACTTTTTCTCTCAGGGTGTTATCTATACAGTATGGGCTCACTTTTATTTCCATGTTGCTTTTCATCTCAAGAATCTTGCTGCGTTTCACTACCAGCATAAATTTGAGGTAGACAGCTGGAAATTTCTCCGCACTCTTTACATCGGAGCAGGGGCCCACAGCATGATACCGCTTTCTGTTTTACCTGCAGAATACAAGCTGTCGTGTGACAACATCAATCACTTTTGCCTGACAATTCTTAAAACAAATCGCCGCACATCATATCCTGCAGCTCACAGAAAAAAATTTGTGACGCAAACTATAAATTACCAATGAACAAGAGTTTGTCAGGGTCCTAACCATGCAGTTTGTAATGCTGCCTGTTATCTGACCTCTGTTGACTCTGGGCTGTCGCACAATCCACGCTGTTGGGAATTTTGTGATGATCCTGAGCTTGCCTGCAAAGCTTGCTGTGTCTGTCTGGCGGGCTGAGCAGGAATCTCCCCAGAGGAAGTCCTGGCCTGAATAATTCAACAGCTGGTGGGAAAAACGATCCTGCTTGGTTCTGCCATCGATCCGACACTAAAGCAACGCCAGCACTATAGTTTGGATTCAGATAATTGAGGCTACGAAGAAAGCTTTATTTATGAATTGCTGCTGTTCATTTTGTCATAGAAAGATGGATTAGAGAACATCATTTCAGACAACCAATTATGAACTTAACAATATGCAGATGTTTATGTCATTATTAAAGAACATACACACACACATATATCTATATCTATATCTATATCTATATATATATATATATAATGAATAACAATTTCTATCAGCAAAATAATAAGGCAGCACAGCAATAGGAAATGACAGGACGGTGATAAGATGAGAGACAGTGATGAAGGGCCAGTGAAAGCTTTAATAACGCCGTGCTGCATAATGCTTTACCCAACGCTCCTCTCCAGCTCTTATAAACAGATTACCCTCCCTTTTCCACCTCCACACTTTCCTCTATTGCTCCCTTTATGTTCCCTCTTTTCTCCCTTCCCCATCTGTTTGCTACTTCCTCTTTCATCTTCCACTAAAACTCCTCTGTCTAAACTCACCTTTCTTTCTTTTTTTTACCTTGTTCTTCCCTCCTCATTTGTCATTAACTCCTCCCTTCCTCTGTAATCCAAAGCTACCATCCACCCTTTCATTTTGTCTCAGCACCAATGCTTTTTCATTCACTCAAAGTGTGAGGATAGCCTCTTTCTTACAATCCTTCCTAGATTAAACGCCCTTGAGGAAAACACTCGGCCTCTTTCTGCTTTTCTTTACTGACAAATTGTCATTGCTGGATGAAAGGCTCATATTTTCAAAACATCAGGCTTTTAGGGGATAAGAGAAGCTCTATTTTTTTTTTTTTTTTTGCTTCACTGTCATGCATATTTTTTACCCAAAATTGTTTGAAAGGGGTTTGTGAGCCTGGGATCTGTTAAGCACACAGATATATAAACAATACTGGAGCTTCAAAGCGTATGCATATAAACTGAAGTGACATTTAGACTTACATTAAAACCATTAGTTAATTCATCAGTCCTCTTTTCCCCATATCTGTACTAGGGATGCACGATAATATCAGCACGACATGAGTATTGGCCATTAATGGTTTTGAAATGAAATATGGGAATCGGCCAGCATGCTGTTTTCATGCTGATATGACAAACTGATTTTTTTTTTTTTTGACAAAGTGAACACCTACAAAACATCAACCCTCAGTTGACACAATGAATTAAAATTACATATATTGGAAAAACATTACATTGTATGTCTCTATCTGCTGGTGGGCCATTAGGATATGCATAATATAATGCTCATTCCACTTCAGAAGATACTTAATGATAACTAAAAATGGTATGATATATATAAAAATGATATATCGATATCAGTTATGGGCAAAATGAGTTGTTACATATCAGCATATCAGCTATCGGTAAAAAATCCATTATTGTGCATCCCCAATCTGTTCATTACTTCAGGAAATATAGCTGACTGCAGTGGCTTTAAAGTAACAAAATGCATACATTTTTGATGAGCAATTCTGATGAATGATTATTGTCATTGCTAACCTAGGTGACAAGTTTCCTGTGACTGCCTCACAATAAAATCCACCCAGCCCATTTTTCACTACTTCTTTCTAGCAGTTGTACTAGCAGTTGGAAATGTTCGCTTAATACATCTTGGATATAGCATTAGGATAAAAGTAAACACCAACGTAAGTCCTATGCATTCTCATCCAAGCTTGTCAAATACCTCTGCTTTGTCAGTGGACATACATGTCATAAAATGATGTTCTAGTTGCCATACTGTGTCTGTTTTGGATGTTCAGTGTCATTTTACGCATGTCAAATGCATTATATCTTTCCAAAATAGATTTTAGTTTTCACAGGAAATGTATGGTTTCTGCTCATTACATGCAGTCTATTTTAAAATAGGTAACACTTGTTACACTTTGTTTAAGGTTTATTTCCTTTAGGCAACAACGGCACATGATTAGGTCACTAATGTAGTATGCTACACATGCTAGGATACTACATTCTTATCAAAATAACTTTTGGTTTCACACAAGAAATAAACTGCGGGCCCCTGGGTGAAAGTCCAGAGTTTGTTTGAGCCATTCATCTCAACTCCCACCAGCCCTCTATGAACTTTGCTCTTGACAGGTTGGGTTGTTGCCTGCTGTGTCAACAACTGCACCTGCCTGTGTGTGTCATACCACTGTGAAAGGTACCTCTGTGTGTCAGTATCTGATGCCTAGATCACTGATAAAGCAAAGGTTTGACGAGTTGGAAATGAAAACTTCATCATTCATTTGTCATGTTTCTGGACACCTGAATGTTTTTAAGTCCAGTTTACTCCTGTTTTTGGTTTACAGCAAACTCCCAAGGGAAATTTCTGGCTCTTTGGCTGCTGAATGCTCCACTATGTTCGCCAGATAGTTTCTAACTTTGTCTGCTGTTAAAAAGTTTTTTTTTGCTGAGGTACAAACTTGCAGTACTTCTTGCAAAATCTGTTTAGCTCCATTTCAGTTGTGCCTTTCGTTATCTATTCAGTTCTGCAGGTGATAAATATCTAGTTCTGTTTCCTTATTTTCAAGAGACACACACGCACACAAGCACGCACGCACACACGCACGCACCTTCCCCCAGCCATGAGTTTTGCTGCATTGTGTGCAAGCAAGAGGTCAAGCACAGAGCCTGGGCTGTATGAATACAGTATAGCTTTATTTTACACCCACAAGCTGTCCTCCTTGCACCACAAAAATACACCCTCGATGGGGACCTTTTGACCCTTGATGCACACATGAATATCATAGTCTTTTCTTGGATGTCGTTTCCAGGAAATACTGTTATGGAAACATTATTCAAATGCATGCAATAGGGTGATATGATTGCTATAGGCACTCTGGCTCCCATAACACTTGAGTTCAGACTCTACACCAGCCATGGTAGTTGAACCAACAATGTATGACAGATGCAAAACAGTGTTAATGAATGCATCTGGACTTGTTTCATAAGTAAGCATTAATAGTGAGGAATCCTCAGTTAAGCTCCAAGAGTGCTACTTATTAGCCTGCAGCAGCCTATTTATGCTGACTCGATTCCAAGTCAAGAATTTCATCAGCTCAATTGTCATGATTTGAAACGCCTCTTCAAAAAGAAGCACTCATCTCTAGATATTTATCACACTTTTCTCAGCCGACACTCAGAGCAGTAAGAGCGGGAGAGCTGAGGAACCTCCTGCAGGTACGAGAAAAGGGGCCGTCTAATTATGACGGCTTGTGTCAGATCTCTGTAAATAGAGTCAGCCATGTCTGTGGGTCTGTCTAACAGGGGCTTGTTTCTTCTCCCTGTGCAAGAGGAACTCCGTTATAGTCGGTCTATTTCTGGTCTTATCTCTGAGGATTTTTCTCCCTCACTCTCTCTTTCTTCAACTCCCTCACATACACACACACACACACACACACACACACACACACACACACACTCAGTGACACACATTTTCTTCTCTCCTCTTCTTGTTGTTACATTTGGTTTTTCAAACATTCCTACTCTCTTGATTTCACAAATTCCCATGTGCACGGAGACATACATACCCAAAACCCTGCCCCTGCTGCCTCTGCGCATCTCAGATCTTTTCATAACCTCATTTGCATAAGGGAAGTTGTGTTTCAGGAAGTTAGTTTGAAACCCCTTTAGTATTGCCATTCCCTTTGAAATAGATTATGTAACACCTAATGCAAATCTGGTGACTCATTTTAAATGTTTCATGTCAAAGTGGTGGTTTTGTAATGCTGTGGTGAAAAGTTGACTCTTGTCCTAAAAGGCATATTTAAGGCTAAATTGTTTCTTATTGACAAAAGCTCTTTTTTCATCCTCCTGGTGAAAAGTTGGAGTGATTTTGATCAAAGGTTTTCTGAGCTGCTATGGGTCTTTCTTTCTTAATTTTCTCTGCGAAATGCAGCACCCGAATATATGAGATATTTTTTAGCTACATCCCCTATTTCGCTGCTTTGCTGAAAAGGATCAAGAGATTTCACTATTAGTAAAAGCAGACTGTATTTTGCAGTAATTATCGCAGTCTGCAACCCTGAAGACATACTCTCTTTTAGACCATTTTTAAAGTCTGATATATGTGTGTGTGTATTGTTGTACAGATGTACACTTCAACAGATGAAATTGTGAGTCAGGTTCACTTCGAAATTTAGGGCAGGTCCGTTGTTGACTTGGGGCTGGTGTGTAGGAAGGCATGTGCTTTGCGGTTTTCACTCGACTCAGGGTAATGAAAGAATTGCTTTGATGAGATTTTGTTTCAGCAGATTTAAATACAGCCAGGTTAAGCTCCTGCTGGCTGGTGTATAGAGCTTCAGGTAAAGCAGCCTTTCTGTACCAAATCCAGGTTGAATGTGGCCATTGGAAAAAGGTTTAACTTTAGGTAAAACGCTACACTTGTAACTGTCACCAGCCATCTCATCACAGTGGGGCGGAACATATACCACAAAGACCATCACAAAGGACAAAAACAAGCACCAAACAACAACTGCAGTTTTCAGCTGGTTAATAAACACTTCGACAGACACGGCCTTATCAAAATAACACCAGCAATTGTCCGACCAAGGAGAATTTGGTTGGGCAAGAGCATAACAACTAACCAGTCAAACAGCCAACCAGAAGGTGACAACTCCAGAAAAAACTTTTTTTTTTGTTGATGGTTTGACATCGATCAGGAGTACCGCAAAGGATAAATGACTGGAATTGAGCATGTAAACATTATTTCTGTAAACAAATAGAAACTCTGAGTGGCAGAGTGTAGAGTTTAACATGACCCTGTTGTACTGATGAAATACGTGCTGTGGAAATAAACATACTGAATTTATGGAGAAGGTAACTGGGGAACAGGCGGAATAAGGAAATAAGGCTGCTTCTCTCTGCCACTGTGGAAAACTATTTGAAAATTCACAGTATTTGATTTTGCCTACCCATACTCAGAACTGCTGAGAAAATTATTTAAGAAGGATACTTTATAAGACTAATGCAGATAAAAGCAAATACAAAAGAAAAAGTCACACATTATGGACTCAAAAAACACAAGGACACCTGACTGAAACGGTGTGGACTAAAATGGTACATTTATAGAGGCATTGCTTGTTGCAGGACTATTGTTATTGTATACAACAGATTACAGAGGTGTGAAAGCATCTTTATTCAGACACACTTACTGTGTAGGAAACCTTCACAGCTCTGACACCAAGGTTACTCTTTCTTTTAGTAGCAAAGCAATGTCTTGTTATTTTCTATCTTTTACCTATGCAGGCACATGTCGGAAATATTTGAGCCTCACCTCCTTGTCATCCACAAAATCTTTGAATCCATAAAGCTGGCTTAATTCACACTGTACACATCAGCTTCATCTATGATATGATTCAGTCCTCCATTTTATTTATAACATTAGACAGATATCATTTAGGTGTATTTCCACAGTTATCATGCACTTCAGATTAAGTGTGTGGACATAAAATTGCTTTAGTCTGAGGTCTACAGCACAGGTTTTAAAATGTACTTGACAGAAAGTAGAAACTTTTAATTATTTAATAGCACCAAATGCTTTTAATTATTCAACATCAGCAGAGAATGACCCCCTGATTGTAAATAAGTTACAGTATATTCTGTTGGCCTTTTCACTTTTTTTCTTTTGATGCTGTACAAAGTATAATTCGCTGTAATTATGTAGGGTTTTTGTTTTGTTCTTTTGCATTGTTTGCTAATGGACATAAACAAAGACCCACTCATTTTGATGTTTGTTTTTATGAATATGTAAAAGCTTTTCATTGTGAAGATAGACAGGCCTAGCTTTTCCTTGATGATGGCAAACATCATGCTGGCCATTATTCATTTGATCTTTGCAACATCCAGTATAATGCAGGTTGTGTGAATGATACAATGAAATGCAGCAAATGAAGCAATCAAGAATGTGCACACAGAAAAGAACTTAAAGAAGTATTTTGCTGCTCGAAAGATGATCTTTTTATAGTACTGAGTTGTCTATGAGGTAGAGAGATGCAAATACTTTTGAAATAGGTGCTACATGACCAGAGAAAACAGAGAAAAGGATTTTTTGGCATTTGTTTTGCTCAAGAGGCAAAAAACCTACAACTACCAGAATGCACAGCGCTGCACCAGACCAATAAATGCTCCCGCTGGTGGGTGATATATTGCAAACTTTGACACAATGGCCGCTGGCTATTAACAAACAATCTCGTATTACAGTTAAACGTTAGGCTTAAACATTTGTCTGAAGGCAACAAATAGGCAGTACAGTAACAGAATCTTGGTTTACATTTCAGTAGCGCTGCTTAGTTTTAGTGTTTGATCTCCTTTTCTACAATACAGGAAATAGCATGCCGGCAACTTCCTGTTCACAAACTCTCGCTATCACAGCTAAACAGGGTGTAAAAATAAGTTTCTGAAAACATATTAGGAAGCCTGTAGTCTGAGCAGCAGTCTGAGAGCAAAACTCTGTCAGATGATGCAGAATGCATCACCATGCAGAATTTCGCTAGGGGTGTGCAGTTTATCTACACATATGTCCCAAATTGTTTCGATACAAAGCTGGTTAAACATTGGTGAAGTATCCCTTTAAACTCCACAATATAAGACAATATTAAAGGTCAACACTATTTTAAATAGGATCTATCTTACGAAGATACTTTTGCAGCTTATTGTGGATGCTTGACACTTCTGATAACTGTTGTTCCACAGGAATAAACAGTCATGTGTTGTTTTCAATTTACTGTATGCTTTAGCAAAAGATTTTAAGTCGTCTCCATGGTAAAAAACAGACCCACTGCATTTTACTAAGCATTCCAAGACCATTTCTGTTGCATTTAGTGAAGTGTAATGTGCACAGGCAACTGTTTAGATAAAACAAATATCATGCTGTGTACGTTTTTAGATTAATAATAGTGTATTTATTGATTGATCAGCTCCTAGTCTGTCTGTGTGCAGCAGATTCCTCTCACTCACTAAAGGAGGGCTGGCAAATAAAATCAATGAATCATAAATACACACGCTGTTGATTTACTCCTGTCAAGCTGACATGAAAAAAATTTGGTTTAATAATATCTGTTGTCAGTCAGCCTGGTGCAGACAGTTTGACCAGTTGCAGTCTTCTCAGCTCTCCAGAAGCTGCTGCTGACAGCTGCTTCTGTGGATGCAGGTTGGATTCTGTGTAGATTGAAAACCAGCATCGCCATGGTGACGATAGTAATACTACCAATCACATTGCGAGACAACATATGACGTTTTCCATGACGTAAGAAAATTACCCCGGTGTGTGACATAAAAGGAAAGTGTCAAGTTTTTTTCTGTTGAAAAAAAACGTAATTTCTGTCGAATGACACTCATCAAATGAGTCGAGCACCCAACCATAAATCAAGCTTTGGAAAAGACTGAATTTTTAAGTACATTGCCATAGCAATAGAGGCTGCTCATCTGTCATGCTCTTTAGAAACATCATATTTAGGTTATTGGGTCCGAGATATTGTTTAATCTTCCTCACCAATTATCTAGAAAAATGACACAACCACTCCCAGGGGACCTTGTGGTGCAAACCGCCATTCTGCCTCAAAAAGAAGAAAGATAATTTGCTCCTTCAACACATAAAGAGGATAATGTGTTGAATTCAGAGCATAACAATTACTATACACACAGCAAAGTTGCTCACAGAGTGGAGGACCCAATTAACTTCGCCTCATAATCCATTAGATTAGAGATACACTCTTTGTACTGATTGTAGCTGTTGCTGGCTACCTTCACACTCCGGACACTCTGACTATAAAGGATGGCTTCTGATAAAAAGATTACATGAGCTTACATCATCACAAAGATGTTAGTCCTGAAATAAAGTCACTATCGGCCTGACAGCAAGACTCATTGAACCACATTGGCGTTGCCTTAGCTGCAGCATGAGCCACTTTGTTTCCAGAAAATCTTGTATCACATCAATGCAACACTGTATTAATCATGAGTGAAAACGTTTGCTTCAATAATGCCTAACGGGCAGAGATAAAACAGTTTTTCTAACACATTAACACTATCTGCAATGTTTTGAGATTTGCTCCAATGACCTCCGGCATATAATTGTTGAGGTAGAGAGATTTAAACCAGCTGCTAGGCCCATCTAAAAAAGCACATGTATATGCGTAGACTGCATGAATGTTGGAGATTCAAGAGCAGTGGCACAGAAAAGAAAGCTATTTGAAGCAACATTTAACATAAGAGAGAATGTAGAGAGCATTAGAGGGATAATACACAGCCGACAGATAAACAGCAGGTAGAAATGACAGAGATAGAAGATAGAGAGGAGGCAGTGGTGGATGATATATGGGCTGCTTCATTTTGTACCAGTGTGCAGGAAAAACAAACTAAATTAGGAACTAGAGGGTGAAAGGGAGGGAATACTACAATAATTGCTTGGATTTTCGCATGCTTGGGTGATATTGGTTGCGCCTATACCCTTAAAATACACACAAACACAAAGTTACTACGAAGTTATCACGTGATTCTTAAAGAAATACTTCACCCACCAAAAAACCACTTGTATATGAATTAATCAGCTCGGGTTACACTGATTTCTTGAAGAAACTTTTTTTCCCCGCATGTCTCCACAGTGAATGAAGAATCCAAAAACCGTAAACGTTCTTCATGAATTGGAGTAAAAGGGGGTCCCCCTTTAACAGCAGCAAAACTACATCAAAGCAAACATGTGCAGTATATTCCAAGTCTCTGTTATCCAGTCGTATGCTCAGTATAAACTTTTTAAAATGCACGCCTCTTGTATGCATAAGAGTTTTAAATATTATAGCAAAAATGCATTTGTTTTGGAAGTAGCGAACATACTGCACACATAAATGAGACTTGGTTTATACTTTAAGAGATGAGTTTATAAAATGGATGTTTTGATATATTGTTGCTGTTAACTGTGGACCCCTTTTACTCCAAATCATTTTTTGAATTCTTTGTTCACCATGGAGACATGCAAGGAAAATTCAATGAAACAGGGAGTGAGGAACTGATATACAAATGAACATTTAGGGGGTTAAGTGCAGAAATACTTCACTGGTAACATCCCTTTTGTACTAAAGGAACAGAAAAATATTTTCCTATTTCACTACTTATTAAATATATGTCACTGTTTGGCGATGAATTATCCCAAATGCCCTGCAGAAAAATATTTTTAAAAAAAACATTAATAACTCTTTTTAGAACCTATGAACTTCCCATGACTAAATTACTTTTACTTGTAAAGTATCTAGGTGACTGTTTCATGATTACTGTAGGTATTTGAAAGAAACTGAGAGAACAAACTCCCACATCAATTCAAATGTACCATTTTTTAGATACATCTTTAGATACTCAACAAGTCTTTTGTTGCATCACTCAGGAAACAATCCAAGACTTAATTAGCTTCTCCAACACAGACATATATATAACCTTCTAGCGGCCTCCTGTACAGTAAAAATGTCCCTGACATTTACCTTTTTGCTCTTATGTGATTATTCTACAGACAGAAAAAAAATATTAATTCATTTGTTGTCAACATTTATACACACAGGCTTTGGTTTCTTCTCGTGTGATGACGGGCTATAGGAAAAAGGATTTGATGCAGTCAGAGCAAACAGCTCTTAAAATAGAATCACAAGAAATAAAAGGTCATGTAGACTCCCACGCTATCTTTATTAGGAGGACTGAATCATTTTTAGATAAAGTGAGAAAAATAGCTTCCTACACAGCCTCCACAGTTATCCTCATTTAAAGGAAAAGAGAAAATTAGTCCTCCATTTACACAGATTTTTGGGGGAAGTTTCTATTTTGCTATATTATACATATGCTCACTGTCATGAACTGATTTTGATGAAGCTCTTACTGGATTTGGATCAAATCTGATAGGTTCAGTCTGTGTATCTTTAAACCCTCAAAATCACTGACTTATTGGTGTCACTGAGATCAGGATACTGCATGACAGTTAACAATATTTCTAATGAGTAATGTTGCATTTAATTGAGACTTTGCACTCAAACTATAAGAATGGAGCAGAAATAAACAGGAATTGATGCAGTGTTTTGCTAATGTACCCTGTGAGAGCTGTTACAATGGGTTGGTGGATGGAAAGGTTCCAAATGTAACTGAATGTGTTTATGGAGAAGGGCTGAATAAATTAAAGTGAACAAACCATCCAATTATTAAAAACAATACGCTCCTGAAACATTTTTGCATACAAGCATGATAAAATGAAAACTGCGAGATGGTTTTTTTTTTTCCAAACTTTGTAGTTTGTAGCCATGCAATATTTCTCTGATTAGGATGAAATGACTTTTAAAGTCAACGAAGTGTGTGCTCCAATTCGCTTATTTAATTATCTTGCTTTAGTAGTGCCAAATCCATTTTTCTTTTCAATTTAGATCAAATTGTAATGAAAGGCACTTTTGCCTGAAACCTTGGACTCTGCAGCTGCAACGCTTCAATCACAGAACATCAGCAAGTATCCTTTCTGTAACTTTGAACGTGAGATGAGAAACGAGATTTCAGGATTTCATGTTTTTCTTTTTTATCAGTAATTGTCCTCTCAACTCGCTCTTGAAAGCTATGAAAGAAAGGGTGGAAGAAATACAGAAGCAGAGAAAAGATCAAAATAGATTGAGGCAGATGAAAGAATACAGCTGAAGATTTATGACAAGACAGATTGCAAAGGAAAATGAAACAAGAAAGAAACCAAAGCAGAATCAGAATCAAGTGCCCTCGAGTGAAGGCTCCTGTGTCACTGTAGTGAGTGAGCGAGCAAAAGGAAACAAGGAGGGTAATAGTGTTGGGTACACAGTAGCCTCTGGCTGGCATAATGAAAAGGTCAAGCGAGCATGATGGAGGTGTAACACGGACAATCGAAACGTGGGCGGAGGTTGAGAGATTAAGTTGGAGAGATAGATTTGTTGAAAATGCATACAAATAATGAAGGGGCCAGGAAAGACAGGGTGGGGAAGAGAAAAAGAGTGCTTGAATAAAAGATATATAGTATAAAGGAGGGCACTACATGAACAATGAATGAGGTGAGTGTAAAACACTGCATACAATTCTTGTAATATATGTATGGTTGGTTCCTGTGCACTGTTGGTTGGTTTAGATTCTAGGGATGCACAATATAGATACATTTCAGCAAGTACTGTAGATAACTACCTGCTTGTCTTGGCTAATACTAATTAGATAACCAATAATTTCACATTTTTGTATTTTAAAAAGAAGTTCATAACTCTTCAGTGCACACCTAAGAGTAAGAAAGGCGAAGGCGTAGTGAGCAAAGATGGATGGTTCAATATTCCATAGATCTGATCTAACAAATTTCTAAGTGACATCATTATTGTTAACACAACAAAAACAAAGAAGAGTTATCGTGTTGCTTAAGTTAGTATATGAGCTGCGAGCACATCATACAGGACAAAGTAGCAGCATCTTGAGAGAGTATACCGGAATTCCAAATGTGGTCTTCTACCAAGTAAAATTTGCTAAGACGCCTTTTCCGGTCACTTATAAGATTTGTTGTGTTTAATATCCTACACTTTTCCCCGCCTCTCAGAATCTTTGAACATAATGTATTAGAAATCGCCTTTGTGTTGTCTTTTTCTCAAACTGTCAACAACATCCAAATCAGCAATGACATGCTTGACTCTAGTCAGAGTGCTGCTTGTTCTTCTTCTATGTGTTTATTAGCGGACTGTATAGAAGCATACAGCCAATTACTGTATCGTACTGTGTAGACCAGGCATGTCAAACCGGTCCACAGGGGGGCCGGTGTGGCTGCAGGTTTTGTTTCCAACCAAGTAGCAGCACACCAGACTTGACTCATTTAATCAACTGATCTCCGTCTTCAGACAGTTGATTGGTCAAACTGTGTGCTCTTGGTTGGTTGGCACAAAAACCTGCAGCCACACCGGCCCCCCTGTGGACCAGTTTGACATGCCTGGTGTAGACGCTGCACAACGAAAGCAATTTGGCTTCATATTATCTGCTCTTATAATAATATAAATTTCCCATTATCAGCTGAAAATTTATCAGCCAGATATATATCGTGCTGTCCTTTTTACCCATTTGCAATCTTAAAATGGTTAATTAAGATTCTGCCAAAGTTAGGATAACATTTTATCCAAATACTTAAATAAAGTAAGACAAACTTGAAGCCATGCCTTCCTTCTGGTTTCCACATGTATTTAAATTCACGTTTGTGAAGGTTCTAGGTTTTTAACCTTTATTATAATTATTAGGAACTATTAGTGCATTTTCTCTTTTGACTCTCTTTTTGAGTTGCTCACAAACACTAAGTAACAGATGACTGGATATTCTGTCATAATCCATGCTATTAGAGTATGAGTTCAAACTTGAGTTCTTCGAAAATAAAATTTAAATAAAATTTTATTTTCTTCGAAAATAAACATAAATGCCATCACGGCTCTACATAGAGAAGGATTTCATGGGCACATAGGCTCACAGGGAAGCCAATGTGCACACCTCTCCAATCTCAACACATTGTGAGGATGCGTAAGGCAAGCTGAAAAGTCATCTTCATTCTCAAAATCTGTATACACAAGTATAAAGGACCTAGCTACAATATTTTTTGACTGAAAGTCATTTGCTTCAGTGCAGCCCTGTAAGGTAAATATATAAATATAAAACATGCATCTATACAGATGATATTTCTTTAACCGCATGACCTTATAAAGAGAAAATCTGGTAAAACGAATTTGCCCTGTCTCGTCCATTTATTATTTTGCAGTAGCATATTCATAGAATAGGTGACAGAAAGCAGATGCAGTGAGACAGAGGGGCGGAGAAGCACACAGTTTGGGAGAGACCCTTGACAATGACCTTTCTGGTCTTTCTCCTCACATTACACAAGCCTATAATTTTCTGTCTCCAACCTTTGCTGTGAATCAGTGCCACAGGCAGTAATTAAGCCTCAGGTTCAGAGGATTGATTTGCAGTGTGGTCTGTGATCTCCCAAAATTATGACTCCTGGCATTAGCTGTTACCAGTCACTAATAAATACCATTAGTCCAGGAATTAATGGTACTAATTATGATGAAGGCTAACTGGCTTAAGAAAAAAAACAAACAAAAAAAACAACAAAAAACAACTCTGATTCTAAAATCCACAATATGACAAAGGATTGTTATTTTGCAATATTTTCACTTTAATATGAAGAGTGTGAGGTTACACACTGAATGCAGTCACAAAGAGGGAGGTGTGGTGGGCGTTTGGAGGGCAGAGATAGAGATGAGCATTCAGTAAACATGCAGACATGCTGATAATCAAGCAGCTATTGTGTGAGATGCCAAACCCAACAATTTTCTGTGCTCCCATGCTTGCTACTCAGCTGAATTAGTAGTCATTGAATGTATAAATGAGCACATTTTTTTGGTGCACACTACAAAGACCATTGTAGATATACCATGGGCACTTTACATCTGTGGTTTCATGTTTCAGTGCTCTCTTATCTCTCAGACACAGATCTTTTTCCTATGCCATTATCTCCAGCCCCATGGTACCTTAGAGACTAACTTAGAGAAATATTGATCAAAACTACAACCAAACACTGGTTCGAACTTGATTTGAAAGTGCACCAACACTATAGGGTTGTCATCAGTACAGTAATTTAATCAGAATATTAACCCTAACTGCACAATATGATTGTAGTGGATAATTTTGACACTCATGTTAAACCCACATATGCTTTCATGTACTGTGATGGATGAGGCTTGTTCGCCAGCACCTGATTCTATATTCCATATTCGATTCTGTTACAACTCGATTATCATCATTATTGTTATCAGTCTCATAGAAATGGGTTGAAGGGGGCCTGCTACACCTACTAGTACACTCAGAAAGCCCTTATCAGCCCATAAATAGAGGGAAGGACAACTTACTCCACCACATGCGTTATCTGTATGAACTACTTATTAAAGACCCAACTTTGTCTTTTAATTTGAAGGATTTGTTGTATAAATCCCAACAAATCTGAACCAAACTTCAGCCTCAGCATAGGTCAAATTGGCCAGAATGATTAAACACACCTGAGTGAGTGCAGATCCTTTAAAATAGAGGTGAAAGTATCCTTGAAGTACTTTAATACCTTGTCTTGGAATCAGTTGCTGCTTGAGAAGCCCCAAAAAACATTACTCTTGACTTGAACAAATGACCCGAAGCTGACAGCACAACAGCACTATTAAAGATTCATGTTGAGGTTTGTGGAGGGCCATCGTTTGTCTTCCTCTTGTGTTTAATTTAAAGGTACCCTGCCACACACAACTGTGTTTTTATCTAGCCTATTTCCTTGAGCTATTTATTTATACTTTGATGCCAAGTTTGTTGGTGTAAAAGATCTGAAAGGATGAGGGACAAGGGCTGGATAGTCACTTGACAGAGTAAAGTTGTATTTGTTTTATGTAAACTTAGTGGTAGTAGCAATTGAAAAAGTAATGTGATGCAACAAAATGTCACCACCAAAACAAGACATTAGTCTAAATGACTAATGACAACAACATGTGTAACCTACACGTAGGATATGTATGGAATTTGATCTATGTAATAAATGACTGTATTTACAATAAACCAACAATATTTGTAGGCTATTATAGCCAGACACCTATTAACCAATAACTAATTAAGAAAAAACACAAATGAAATGCAGCCTACATGAAGCCATTTCTTGTAGTCTGATAGTCAACTGACTTAGTGAGCTTTAGCGCTGCATTTCAAAATAGTCTCCATTTAGAGGTGGTGAGATTTTAAATGTTTTTTTATGTAAACATTTTTCCCTTTATTTTATTTTCTGTTGGCTTTGCTGACAGACAGCTGGCAAGCCACATCGAGCCCAGTGGCCGCCCTACAGTCTCCATTAGTTAGCCAACGTTTTGGTGAGAGCTAGCCAGCTGTGGTTTTATTTTGAGCAGCAAAACCCCTTTAGCACTGTAAACCATATTAGTACCACTAGCTTTGCTGACACTGCTAACAGTGCTAACCAAGCTAACACCAATAACAGTTAATCAGGATGAGCAAGTACAGCATTATCTGTTTTTGTATCTTTTTATGTAACTGTATCTGTTCAACCAACTAAATTATCTGCATCTGTTTCTTTCCTTGACATGTGTGGAGTTTAATTGGAAATGGGTGGGGCCTAACCAGAAGTTGTTTTTTTTTTTAGTCTGAAACTGATATGACTCAGTCAGAAGTTGCTATTTTTTTTTAATTTTATTTTAGAAAAGAACAATCCCAGGATTGATTTTCAGATCATTTTTGATCTCAAGAGTCAGAGATTGAACACAGCTATCACGAGTACAAATGTTCACACATTCTACTTGGATGAACCTTGTTATCATACAAACTACATTATCTCTATTGTTTATTTGTTACATCTAAGTAAATGGCTCAAACTCAATGAGGCTAAAAGGGGTTTGTGGTTAAAAATCGAGGTGCTTACTCACCAAGGATTTAGGGGGACATTGGAGGGTAAGCAAATGTTTCCAGAGCAATGTTGTTGGGTTGGGACAATGTCACCTGCTGTAAAACCCCTACAAGTGGAGCCAGTAGTAACTCCCACAGGACCTGGTTGGCGCACGGTGCAGTAAACTAAAGAGTAGCTAAATTAACCTTTAGACTGACATGAGTAGCCTGCCAAAAAAGTTTGCCTCCGTGATAGCAACATGTTACCATAAACAAGAGGTTCTTTGTCATTAAGTAATAATTGTTTATCTTGTCTTTCCTCATTTTTCAGAAATCTGCTGGATAAAGACACATTCTCCAAGTCAGATCCATGTGAGTACGTCGTAGAGACTCTGTTTGAATGTTTGTGCTCTGCTGTCATCTCTGTGCAGGCACTCAAAAAAAAAAACAAAAAACAGCTTTTTGTCCAGGTACTTTTTTTTCCGCTACATTTTCTTTTTCTTCTGGTTTTTGTGAATATGTTGCCCTGTGATTTGGGAAATCTTTGTTGTGCTCAGAGTGCCATGGCTGTTTGTTCACTGTACTGGAGCTAAAACCCTCACATTGATTTCCCATTTGGAATCTGCCTGCATTTCGCTGACTGTTTTTCTCTCTTCTTCTCTCTCTTTGCCCCTCATTTTCTTTTTCTTCCACAATATGTCATCTTTTCCGTCTCTGGTACTTTTTCCACAGTATGCGTGCTCTATACGCAAGGTGTTGAAACCAAACAGTGGAGAGAGGTGAGTGCACACACGCGTACACATAAAAAAGATGGAAATGAGTTTGTCCAATTAAGTTTTTCCTGTGCTCACTGTGGGTTTGTCGTAATTGTGTTTTTGTGTCGGTTGAGGCTATAGTTAAGAGATTTCTGTTCTTGTATTTTTCTTTTCAGCGTGAGCATGCAGTAGTTGGCTTTAACACTTCATTAAAGCTATTCAGCTATCAGTTGTCTGAAAATGCCAGGGAAATATTCTCTAATTGGACCCTGCAGCCAACAAAGAAAACCCCTCACAATATAATGATCAATATGTTGACACTTTGGGGACCAAGCAACATGCTGGGAAGGCTTTAAGCCAGCAAATACTGTGGCTTTAAGCAGTCAAGGCGCCATTACTGTTCACTTTCTGTAATTATTTTGATCTGTTCTATGGTCTGTCTATCATTTTGTTACATGGGTAAAAAAAAAGTAATAATAGTCAATGAGTTAATGAACTGAATATTGAATTCCTTTACATCACAGCCCTCTCCTGCAGTGAGGGGTAACTGAAATAATGTCAGAACTGCAACTAAACATTTGTTGTTAAAGGTTGTGTGAAGGCCAACATAATTTACAAGCTTGAACAAGCTCCTGCAAACATTGTCAGATGTGGCACTGTTTAGAATAGGTCAGGTGATATTCTACATATTTCTTATTGTCCCAAAAATCTCATGAAAACACCAAAATCCACAACTAATTAATCCAAAGACCTCCCTTGTTGTCCTAAAACACACAAGTGAGCCACACCTTTGCACTGACATTTTCCTTCATTAAGCTAAACATCGCTACTGTATTTTAAATTAAGAAAAATCCCACTAACACTGTTTGTTTCTGTAAATACACATTAGGCAAACCAAATCAATCAAATCAAGCACAGTCCAAAATAAACGCACAATTTACAATTTACTATCTTAGTAATGTTTGCCATGAACTATATAGATAGATAGATAGATAGATAGATAGATAGATTCTGTGTATTCCTGCAAATTTCTCTCTGTGTTCAAATACAGTTAAAATACTGTATAGTCCTGTGCATGCTTATGCACAAGTTCCCATAATACAGTAGTTGTCTTTGATGTTAGCCCCCACATTTGACATCCTTTCTCACCCCACAATGCAAATTGTAAATGCATCGAAATGGCCACAGATATAATATTTACAGACCTGATCCACTGTGGATGGATAATGGATCGACATTTAATGGAATTCATATTTATTTATACAGTAAGATGACCCTCATGTCCTGCTTATGTGTTTACCCGGTCAAAGCAGATGGCTGTGTGGGCTTTTGGGACTGTGAAATATGCATATGCATATTTGTGTATACTTAAAGCATAGGCGTAGGATATTGAAACTCTGCTTTACACTTCTCACAAAAGACACTTTGTTTTCCTCGTTCGACAGCTAAGACAGACTGTTAATCCAATCAAGTACACAAAACATAATTAAAATAATGAGTATTTCATCAGAGTTTGTTTTCAAGTCAAATTAAACTTCATTCTGTCATGTTCGCTGACTTTGTTGTAAAAATAGAAACATCTAAAGCAGTGATTTCCTCACAGAGATAAACCATCACGTCCATAATCATTTCGTTAAGAGATGGTGGGTGTTGATGCGGCTCCAGGTAACGCTGTGTGAGCCTGAACGCTCCCAAATCTCAGACTGAACAAGTGAACAGGTGACTCACTAGGGACTTTTAAATAACGTTTTCTGACAGGACCCTCTAGCATGCCAGCCAGGATTGGGTCACATTTGATGATGATTTGTACCTCCTCCAGCATTTGTTGTGTGTGATGTTAGTGCAGGTGGTGGTCCCTGTGAAGATCTCAATTAGATGAAGAATGTCTCCATCATTTTTGCTATAACTATGCAAAATCACAGGACTAAATCATTAAATCATCTTTGTGCTTTCACTTTCCCGGTTGGCATATTTTAATTTTCCTGTGTGCTCAAGTGCTTTGCTCAGGATTTGGCGTAAAAAGTACCTTGAAGGTGATTTTTACACTCAGGCTGATTGGAGGGGTTTTCCTGGTCCAGAGGCTGTTTTCCATCAGAGTTCTGTAAGTTTGGTGGAGTGTGAAAGCTGTTATGTAACTCAGGTGCTATATAGTAAACTAGCCTCAGTGTCATATACTGGTAGTTGAACAAAACAATTGTTCTATGTGACATAAACTTTGTCGGTCGTTGTGTACATTACTTCTTTTGTTGATGAATTTACATAATATCAGCTAATGACCTACAGTAATGGCTTGGGAATGGACTCAAGTATCTAGTCCGAGTGTGAAAACACTCATACGTCGTAGGAGATGTTTACCAGCCACAAGGTAGGGTTGCTCTCTTGCTAAGTAATATTGACTAACACAACCTCAGTGAAGCACTGAGAGAACTGTCAAAAATACACTTTGACAAACAAGAGAGAGATTTATCTTTAAATGTCAACATAAGTGTATTTCTACATGGCCAGCTGTCAAATAAAGGCAAATGCCAAAAACAATCTTAAAAAGAAGAAGCACACTCCTTGACCATCCCTCTTTGCTGCTGATATGTTAGATATTATAAGAACTGCTGTATGAGGATATGTTAACATGTGCAACAGAGCAAACCTCTGAACACAACCAGAGTAATACTGGTGAACTAATTTTTACAAATGTTTTCAGTAACAGCAACAATGTGGATGTTGTGAACAGTTTTTGTATTGCTACAGATTTCTTTAGTCTTAAGTCTTAAGAGTAACTATACACTCAAATTTTGCCCAAGAAGACTCACACAGTACAAGTTAATTATGAGCAATACGTGTATTGTTAATTATTATGTGTAAAAGGCAAAACAAAAATTATGCAGTGAATGCTAATGATTCGTCATTTCATAGTTAAGGAAATTCAGAAAGCCTCCATATTAGAGTCTGTTTTTGGCTTCCTGCTGGCTCCCCACACACACATGAAAGGCACAAAAAAAAATTAACCAACGCTGTTGTTCAAACATTCTTAGCTTTTATTCGGCCCATAGATGAGTTCTGATGTTTATGATTTTACAGCTGTGTTTTGTTTGTCTTTTGTAAAGATTGCACATGGATTAAGTATTTTGTGCCAGTCAGTTACACATGACCTAAATTCCTCACAGGCCAGGGCTGGTTCGAGGAGCCTGAAACAAGCCTTTTTAAAATATCTAAAAAGCCAAAAAAGTTGAAAAAATAAAAAATTGATACATTTTTTTTACATAGGCCTGCTGTAATCCATCACAGAATTGTTGCCGGGAAAAAAACACCAACAATTCAAAATTTGAAAGATTTCTTTCTCACTCTCACTCTGTTGGTTGATTGTTCAGTAAGTCCACAAAGCTTTCCCCACCCTTGAGCAACTTGAAAGGCAAGCATGAAGGTCAACTGTGTGAGGTTTTGTGTGTGTGAATGCATGAACACGTGGATGTATGCGTGCACTTGATCACACATATTGTGAACTTGCACTTGTTCCATGATCATTTAGCATCTGAGTGAAAAAGAAGGCAGGTGGTGCGAACAGTATCTTTCTGAAGATGAGACATGGCTGACCTTTTCTATTTTTTACCCTCTAATTTTTTAATGACTTCACATACCACCACTTGGTGTTGGTGCTCTGTGTGAGTGTGTGAAGCAGCAGCATTGTCTGTATGTGTCTGTGTGTCTCATTCTTACATATTCACAGCTGTAGCTCCAAGCTCTAACAAACTGTGAGATGCATTTTCCCCATGAAGCCACATTTGATGGGGGAAAAGTGTGAGGAGGAAATGTTTTTCAGCTGACTGTTTGGCTCTTTCTCCTCCCTCAACAACAGAAGTACCCTAAACTCTCCATCACTCCTGTTGGGATGTTAAATATTCTGTGTGCTTCTCTCTCCAACTTGGGGAATCTTAAACACACACCACTGCTTTTTACTGAAAGCCAAACAGAAAAAAAGCTCAGTCTACACAGCTAGCCCACACTGATTCACACCAGTGTCATTTACCTCTCTAGCCTGTTAGAACACAAGAACCCACCAAGCTCATTATAGCAGCTCCATATTAACTATCTGCTGAACATGGTACGAGGAGAATAAAAAAAAAAATCCATGTTGGCTAAAGAACGACTGGACATTTATACAGCACAAATCCCCAGGGGTGATTCCTGTGTGCTGCGAGAAGAAGATAATGAAATCTTTGTCTGGTTTGGAACAAAAAACCCACAAAAATAATGACGGATTAAACTCAAGTCCTGTTATCACTTTGCTCTACTGGGGCTTTTATTTTACACCTCTCACTAACAGTGTGAGTCTAAGTAGTGTTTCCCCGTGTCTGTGTTTTCAGGACACATTTCAGTATCAGACACCACAGGTCTCTACAGCCTGAAGAGTTCCATTTGCCATATGTGTGTTAGCCGCTCTGCATCTGTGTGTGTGTATGTGTGTGTGTGTGTGTGTGTGTGTGTACATGTCAAGGGTGCGGGTCAGGGACTTCGTGCCAGATTCTCATTAGCTGGCTCCAGCAGCCCAGCAGTGTCTAATGAACTCTGCAGCACGGTATTGTCTCTTCCGCTCAGCAGGGAAATCACATTATGGAGCTCATCTTCGCCATCGCCCCCCTTTTTTACTAACGTGCGCTCACAGCCTCATCAACACCTTCGGGGTCTCGTAGAAAGTATGGGCAGCTCACGGATTCAACATCCGTGTCCTTTTCTCTGCTTTTCTCCCTCGCTGGTGTTAAATTTAGATGTTCAGTAAGTGAGTTCATGCTGAGAAAAATATAACTTTAAAAGTTCAAAGAGGTGTTCAGCATTGTGTAACAATATGGAAGTGTACTGTTTTGAAGCGGTTTTGTTGTTCTAATTGCCCACATTGTATTGCATTTGTTGTTTTCTCTGTATTGATTAAAAAGGTGAGGTTAACTCACGCATCCACCTACAGTACCTGCCGTCCACATTATGGAAAAAACAAAATCGACTCCTACTTGCAAACGGCTTCCTTGACATTGATTGAAATTGTAGAGTTTGGCAGCTTTCCAATAAAAACAGGGCATTTTTGGCTTGAATGCAGTCATATGTTTACAAAGGCTCATCGAGCCTTCGTGGAATTGGCTCCTTGTCTCTGAAGCTTCCACTGATCGGATCAACTGACTCAGTTGCTGATTTTAAATCTCAAATCTTACTTTTCAGGAAGGCTTTTTCTAACAGCTGACAGATATCACTACAACGCTCATAAGCTCTTGGTTTTTACTTTTAGTGTGTGCATGTGTAGGATATATATGAATATACATTTTTTTTATTATTTACATTGCTTATTGTCATAGAAAGTAAAATAGAATCATAATTACTTGTATGGAGACATATGATTCACATGTTGGTTTAGATATTTTTGAGGACCATCATTGTCTCCAGGGTGTCTGCATGTTAAGATACCGCAAGAGCAAGATCTTGTAGATGTTTAGACTTCAATGATGGGCACAGCTGTGAAATGCACTGTTTAGGGGTGAATGAGTCTTTTGTTACTTAAAGTTTTTGGTATGTCTGTCCATGCACATGTGTTGTGCCAAATGCCTCTTTAATAAGGACAACTGAGGCTCTTTGAGTTAATTTTTTTATTCATCAAGATTATGTATGATTAATATTCCTCGAGTTTACTTTATCATTCATCAAAGTGAAGACTGACTAAGAGTACAAGACACTTATATTTTTAGAACATAATATTTTCCAAGAGTACTTTTTTTAGTGCCTATGGGCTTAAAAGTGCTCTATAAACAAAATTATTACCATTATCATTAATATCATACAAAACATCAGATTTTACATCTTTATTATTGTAAACTGCGTACAAGCGACATAAAACAGCAATACTCCGATTCCAATAAGTGCATGATTTGAATTACAACTCCAACAGTTTTAGCAAAATTAATGAAGGATAAGATTAATTAAAATACATTTTAATGAAGATTAATTTGATTAAGATAATTAATGAAAAACTAATCACTTCTAACTAGAGAAACAGGGATGATTAGCAGTCATTGGAATCAAGAGTTTAAACTAAATGTCATGTTAAAAAAGTTCATGATCAGGCATAAGCCTGGAGGGGATCATGATCATGTTTGTGTATGTGACTGTGTGTATCTGTCTGTCCACAGCTTATCTCACAAACTACTGGACCATCAGCCTAACATTTTATGTGTGCATGTAAGAATCTCTTGTGGTTGCTAAGAAACCTGTTTTACTGACTGTTTTATACCATCATTGATTGCTGACTCCTCACTTCACTATATAAAGCTAAAGGCATAATACAAGATGAATAAATCCCCCTTTTTTGGTTATCTTTGCCACCATCTTGACTGTAAGAGAGCAAGATAGGAACATTTCACCAGGCCCAGGTCCCCAAGTTCCTGTTGCCATGGCAGCAACCCGTTTATGTTCCATCCTCTGCATGGAGTCATACCATTTTTTGTCTGCTTTTTTTTTGCCCCTGAATATTGTACCAATGTAATGCGGCCATAGGTATAATGACATTTTACAATGAAGAACTCAAAGTGTTCAGTGGTTGCCAAGGAATGAACAAGAATAGAGGAAGCATATTGATGTCTTAAGTACATGTCCCTGAACATCCAGGTTGAGTTCCTTCTTGCGTTCATCGACAGCTACCATCTGAGATCTTTACACTTGGAGTATTTGATTAAAAAAGGGGAATTCCAGGCGGCTTGGAATGATTTATGTACATACTGTTTCTCATATTTAAAACTCCTCATCAGCTTTTTGTACAGTATATGCATGTGGTGTTGTTGGGTATTTGCCAGCCATTTCCCTGGCATATTTCCCTGCATTTGGCACTTTGGGAGTGAGAATCCCACTAATTAGGAGGCCTTAATCACTGCCTTTCTCCCCCTCTCCCTTCCCACTCTTTTCCCACTCCCACTCTCTCCCCTAATTTTCTAAAAGAACCCTTCACACCACTCTTCCCCCTTTCCTTTATACATCTTCAGCTGTTTTTCTAAGTCCGCCCATGTTGTTTCTCTAGGTCTCTCTCTACACATTTTCCTCACCTCTTTCGTTATCTCGTTCTCTCTGCGGGGTTCATGAGTGTATTCTCCTGCTGTAATTAATGTGGGAGAGGAATGAGGATCAAGGAACCTGGAAATGCACCCTTCCTTTGCACCGCAGCAGCGTGTGAAAGCACCTCCATTAATCAGGCCTCTGTAAATTTATGTGTATGTATGTGTGATAAGCGAGTGTCTGAGGAAGAGAAGCAAAGAGTGGGGGGAAAAAAATGCAAGGTGATAAACGCACAGTATTTGTGTATTAAACAGTTTTGTTGCATTGCTTCTCCTTTCATCACTTGTCTCTCCTGATCTCCAGCTGTCTTTCTCCTTCCACAGTTTGGCAGAACGGAGGTGATAGACAACACCCTAAATCCAGACTTTGTTCGAAAGTACATCTTGGACTACTTTTTTGAGGAGAAGCAGAACCTTCGCTTCGACTTGTGAGTGATTTCCTTTGAAGCCGTATCAGCATTGTATCTTCTCTCCTGCACTCTGTCCTCCTTCACTGTGGTGGATTTTTCTCTCCATCTGTTCTGTGCCGATTGGAAGCCCTGCAATTACAATCTTGAAAAATTGACCGTTTGATAAACCCTGCCCCCTAACAGTGATTGCCCAATCATAGATTAGCAACTGTAACTAGGCACTGCAGGTTTATAAAGTACTCTACAAGGATTATCATTTCTGGCAAGCCAGCTTAATATGTACAATAGTAAGTAATAAGCTACCCACAAAAGTAACCTTTCCAAAATGCAATGGGCATGTCATCATTTTTCTCCACCTCATCAAATCCCTTTCTTTTGTAAAATGAAGCAAACAAACATTACAGCATAAATCTAACCTCTTTATTGTTTTTCAAGCATCTAAACCATCCGATAAAAGTTATGCTAGATTAAACATTTCAATTACATTTTTATTTATACTACTGTGCTATAATACTGGGTCCCACTCGCTCTACGCTGCAAAAGATAAGCACTACTTAATTTTTATGCGTTCTACATAGTTCATCAACTCATGTTTATGGTCATCTTTCAGTAAGTTTAGCCTCTTTTTAAAGCGCATATGTAGCCATCAAATGCATAGCCTATTTAAGAGAGTCCTTTATGGGGGCTCTCATATTAAAATGGCTGGAACAGCTGGTTAAAGATGCCATTTTTTGGGGGATGCATGATATTGGATTTTTTGTCAATATCCGATATGCCTATATCAAACAACTAATTTGGCCAATAACCAATACCGATATCAATATAGCTCTCTTCTGTAGTGGAATTTACATCAACTGAACAAATGACCAGAAAATATGGAGCAATCCAAGGTCGGATGTGTTTGTATTTGTCAGAGATGCGGACAATATCCACAAGAATACACATTGCATCTTGACATAAGTCTGTAAATGGACAAAATTGGATCCTGAGAAATCTGGAATCAGGATATCCATCCATGCAATATACTACATAAAATATCCTACAATGTAATCTGCTTAAGATCTATGTGCCGGATCTTTTCATATATCACCGGCATCTTTGACATTTCCTGTTTCATTGGTACCATTAAATGTTGGAAAAATCGTACAGACATGTACGACATCAGATAGATGTCTATCTGCTTGGATCAGATATCTGTCATGGCACAGGAGCCATGACAGATAATCAAACCAATCCTCAGCATTATATCTGACATTTTTGTCAAAGTTATTATTATTTTCTGTGTAAACTTAACATTATGTGAGGTGTTTCATAAAAGTTATATGTATTTTTGGACTTTTTATTTATTACCGAATTAACGTAAGTAGACTAATATTCTAACTACCAACATCTGGTAAAATATGCTAATGACGGTTGTCTTTTCAGCAACAGTTTAATAGTGTTCAGCCTGAAATGAGGATTCTGCTTTTGTTCACTTCTGTGTGAAATCGAGGACCCACCGTTTAGAGTGGAAAATCTGCCGGAGTTACTGCAGTAACCTGCATATATGCTGTGTAAGAACTGAAAGTTTGATGGGCTTGACAACAGAGAAGGGGTGTGGGTGTTTAACTGTCATTTCAGTTTAATGAAAACCCATCAGTTTTGTCTCGTTCTCTGTCTGTCATTGATGATTTCTCAGTACAATGATATCTCTTCCTGACACAAGAGTGATCATTATCCTTGTATATATATAGCTTGGCGATGGCAATCCCAAAGGGTTAACTAACAGCTTTTCACAGGCTGGACCAAATGCTGCCTCAGCATCCACTTGAAACCACATTGACAAACAAACCAACTTTAACAAAATGACTCGTAACCCACCTTTTTATCCTAGCTTTGCCTTCACACAATATCAAAACAGATGTGATTTGGCCATTCTACAGTGTATCATTTGATCTTTTTTTCAATTAACTGTGAATCGAACTCATAAACATTGTAGTGTGTGCAGCCTGAATAATCTCCAGGCAAACAGTATCTATCGTTTCATCTGATGTTTAATCTTGGTACATCACATATGCTCTATTTCCTTCACTTTCATAGCTTTATATTCACATGCAAATCAGACCAGGTCCACCACTCATTATTATGGAAGAGAAAAAAAAGGTCTTGTTGAACCTTTCCCAATTACTCTACCCCACATATAGCAACATCTGAAAAGACGCTAAGATCTTGTCCTCTTTTTATCCCGGCTTATTCTGAATTTTAGTGTATGATATGTATTCTGATAACCTTTGTCTTTTTGATCTCCCATAAGACCTCTTTACTGACTGTGGTTTTCAATTTAGCAAATTAAAATGTTATCTTGTTTTCTTTCATCCTGTTTTGCTTCTTTTTTCTGTTCTGTTAAGTTTTAATTCATTCTCTTCCTCAATTACTGATGCACTGTGCCCTCAAACCTACAAACAAACAAAAAACATCTGAAAAGCCAAAATAAGATAAGCGCTGTGAGAGTATTTCTTTTTTGCTCCCAGTGATGACAAATCACCAGGGTTCATTTTAAATCTTGCCTTTAGGAGTTTATCAATCAAAATGTCCCCATTTAGATAAAAAAAAAACAGTCTCCTCTACAGTTTTTGAAGTAAAATGGCTTTGCTGCTTTTATTTTGTTTCCTTTTAGGTATGATGTCGACTCAAAGAGCCCGGACCTGTCCAAACATGTGAGTGCACATATTTTAACCTTGCACCACAGATAAGTGGAGGCCAGTCTTGAGTAAAATCTGAATTACTGGCTTGAATGACTTGAAAGTCAATATTGCCGGAGTGGTTTGAGACTGGCCAAACCCTTTTTATCGGTGGTCTAATGGTGGCAATGTTTAGATTTTTCTGTTTTCTTTAATTGTGCCTGCTGCATGGTTTCTTCTTGATGAAATAAAGCAAACCCTTTTTTTTATTGCCTGATCATTGAAGCATCCAAATCCGCATTTATTTTTCTCCTTATTCACTATATTTGTATTTAATTGTTCATGGGGATTATCCATTCTGTAATTGTTCTATAAATATGCTAATGTTATTTCTATATGGTACCTATTGAGTATGTTTACATGCACAAAGCAGTCCCGTTTTTGCCCTTATTCCGAAAAAGACAGTATTCCTACTAAGCTGCTTACGTTCATGCAGCCATACATACTTTAATTAATGTGCTCTAACATGTTGTTTATCACGTCAAAATATAGTAAAGTGGAACAGCTGGAGCCATGTCATTTTGCCTCTTTGTATCAAAATAGGACATTTTCAGAGTTTCCTTCAAGTGGGGAACTCATTAGACCATGCAAGCTCAGCCCTCCTCTTTCATTCCTTCCACCACCTTTTTCAAAAGTTCAGCATTTCAATTGTTGTACATATCCAAAAACATGTAGACATGCAAGTCTTTCATAATGTTTAAATGTATGCGTGCTGCTCTTTCAGACCAGAAATGTTGGCTTTGTTTTTGGACATGCATCTCTACCCCAGCTTTGCAAACTGTTGGCGAGCTGCTATTCATGTCAATGCACAAAGCTGACCATAAACAGAAAAGAGGCTGTGTTTCACAAACACTGGCGAAAAACGCATTTTTTGAAAGCACTGTATACATGCCGAAATAATGCCATTAAAACCAGAATAATACCAACATATCCCTTGTGTTAATTGGAAAAATACTAAATTCAGGCATGACCTGCATAAAATTGAGACTATTGTTATATTCAGAATCAATAAGTGTGCATGTAAATGTAGACACTGGGTCATATTGTCACATTTTTTACATAAGTCTACTAGTGGTACTGCAGTGGTAATGTTTTAATATATCTTGCTGTACTTTCATGTAGAAAAGCTTGGATTATGCAATGCTTTTAACCGTTAGTTTCCATTTTTAGTATCATATTACAATAATTTTTGTCTCACTAGAAAATGATAAGTAGTTTCATTATTAATAGGGCTGGAAACTATGGTGACAGAAAGCATTGAGAAAAGTTCAAAATAATCAATTTTAATGATTATTTGACGTATTTGGATGACTGGGGTTTGTATTTTTTCATCAATAGTGTTAGTTCTTCTTGTAGGCTTTGGGTTTTAGTTCTCCCGCAGCATGTTGTCTCTACACTCTAACTTCATCGTCTTGAGCAGTGCTAGGAGTGCTAGGTATCTGAGTGTTGTGTTTTGGTATATGATGTGCTCTGTTGTTGTTGTTGTTGTTGTTGTTGTTGTCATTGCTGTTGTTGCTGCTGCCCAACTTTTCTGGAAGCCTGCAGAACTCAACGTAGGTCCCAGCATCTCTCTCACTTCTGACAATGCATGGCCGCTGTCTCACATGAATGATCCTTTTCTCAGGAAGAAGGATGGCATCACTGATTAGAACAAAAAGCTGAGAGCCAACCCATTTATGCAACCCCTAAGCATCATTGCGGTCACAAAGGGCTCCACAGCAGCCACACAATGAAAAGAAATACTCAGTCATTTTGTCTTTCAGCAGCTTTTATAGCATGTGATTGTAACATGATGAAGATTTTCGATGCTCTCCCTTGGAACAGTGATCGGAATCAGTAGGCATCACAGACCATTGAAATAAAATACACTATAGCCTGATGTTGAATTATTTAGTGTGCGCCTGTCTGCAAAGGCCAAAGTTAGGGAGTCTTTTGTTTAGATTGTCCCACATCATTGATGTGACAAGCTCAAAGAAGACTGTGTTGAAACCAAACAGACAGCACAGTCCTGCACAGGTCTTATTTTCAAGACCTGCTCCCAAACCTTCACTGCAACGTCCAATACCACACCTGTCATCCACACATATGGCCAATATGGTCCGCAACCCAATCCAATTTTTATATATTTATCATCCAGCACCCGTGATCTGACCCGTATGTTCTGTGTTTCATCTAAAAGAAAACCCGCGATAAAACCCTAACTCTGCCCCTACACCTAGGCCTAACCCTAACCCTATCCCGGGGTACCCAAATCGATCCAGGACTCTAACATATAGTATACACACACTCTAATGTATCAAATCAATGCTGGGTGATACTGAAAGACTTTGTCAGGTTAAAGACATTATTATGGCTGAAACTATGTAACTCTGTCTCTTCATTAATGTCCTGTTGTGAATCATGTTTCTTGCCATTGTTCATGGTGCTGTGAATCTCTCCATCTTCACCTATTTGTCTGTTATCCTCCACAATTCATTAAACCAGTGGTTCCTTACAGGTGGGTTGTGGTCAAGAAGTGGGGACCGTCCTGAGTTGGTCACAATTAATTTGGTCAGCTTCATTAAAAAAAAACAACTATCAACATTTTTTTCAAAAAAAATCTGTCAGCAATTTTATTTTTAAGGTACTATATTTCACTTTATTGTACGTGGAGGAACTACAACATGCAACTTTTTAGTGTAAGTAGCCTATTGAGGCTAGTCTTGTGCCAAAATTAGTTTTGACTCCTATTGTAATACTTTTATTTATGTTCAATGTTGGTTTTGAGCACAATTTTCTAGGGGTGACCCAAAGTATTCAGTCTAAGCAGCCTGATTCGACTGCCAATCTCACAGGTAGTCATCACACAGCTGTATATGGGGATCTAACTTATGGGATCTTCGAAAATTAGTCGAGGGAGGCATGTTGAAACATGTTTGCAGTTTGCATCCCTCTCTCTAAAAGAGAAACTCAAAGTTGTTTTTATAACCACGGAAAGCAAGCAGGAACCAAACTAAGTTACTGCTATTGTGACTGCTTGTTTTGCAATCCCCCTCGTTCTCTTTCAGGACTACAGACAGTGCCACACCTACAGAAGCGCCTTGGATGGAAGGTGCAATTGCTCAGTCAGAAAGACAGATTGTTTAATTGAATTTTTAAGCTCTTTTGTTTGGTGTGGAAAAATGGAGAGTAATGTTGCAAAAAATAAAACATGACTCATCTATCCATCAACAATAGGCAAGAATTCATTAATTAGATTTGACTATATAATTCTTGGCCAGGGACACCCCTACTAATTACACTCTCTTCCTGCTTCTTTCATTGAGCTCCAAGTCCCAGCTGTAATTAGGTTCATTTTTATTTAAATTTTGTGAAGCAAAATGCAAGGTAGCAGAGTGATTAGCGCTGTCTCCTCACAGAAAAAATGTATTGGGTTTGAGTACTGACAGGTGGTTAAGTTGGTCTTTCGTACCTGTGACCTGATGTCAAGGGAAAAATTCAGACCCTGAGGCCAGACCAGTAGGGAACCACTGCATTAAACCATGCTTACCATGCATACAAAGCCCTCATGGTGGAGGCGGCATTGGATTTCACTTCAGCAAATGTTACATTTCACACCAAAGCTGGATATGATGTCACATTTTTGAGCAGAGCGCCGTAATCGAGTCTTTGAGTAAAAAGAGAACACTATTTCTGTTTCACAGCCGACAGCATTGCAGTTTTTAATCTGCAAGAATTACATGAAGTGGGTTTACATGACACCACTACAATCACGATTTAAGATGTTGTACTACAAAATAGCCATATACTTTGTTAAACACGTAGAACGGGCCACATTTGAAACTCTGACCTGCAAATTTAAGGAGTATGACTGAGTACCCCTCTTGAAATTCTTAAAATTTCTCATTTGCATGAGTTCCACTGGTAGTAGTCTGACTATACTCTGATTTCTTGTCTTTCCACTTCACATATGCCAACCTCCTCCCCCTCCTTCCTCTCCCCCTTTCCTTCCTTTCCTCCTTCCCTCCTCCCCTTCAGGACTTTTTGGGTCAGATGTTCTGTACTCTTGGGGAGATTGTTGGATCACCAGCCAGTCGACTGGAGAAACCACTGGGGTGAGTAAAAGCCTCAGGCAATTTTCTCGCTGCCTAAATACCCCTGACTCCAGATGTGATGGAGGAACACCATACTGTGCTAAGAGCTCAGTTAAGACAGAAGAAAAATGTTTTGGACCCAAGTACAATGACCGTTCTCAGATCTATGGTTTATAAACCTGCCTTCATTTGTGCTGAAAGAAACTGCATTTGAGGCACAGAGAGAGTGTGAGTGAAATGACAGGAGAATGAGGAAGAGGAGGGGGAGGAATTATAGAAAACACATTGGTGTTTTAGCAAGACACTGATCAGACAAAGAAGGAGAGGAAGGGAGGAGACAACACATCCTACAGATGTTTTCCACTGATAATTATTGTCATTAAAGGAAAGGGTGAAGCGCGGAGCAAAATTACCCAAATTACAGCTTGCCTCATCAGCTTGTGCTTTTACACTGGCTGAGAAAATGTAGTGTTAATGGGGGTGTACAGTGATCTGTCTTTATACATCTATTATCCATCATCATTCTCATCATCATCATCATCATCAGCAGCAGCAGTGTGCTTGTGTAATTCAGGTGAAGTCATTTAAAGGTTACATTCAGTGAGATGTGCTGTTTCTCAACTCTGGATACCTTGGAGAACATTAAGGGGAAATACTACTACTATTACTTTGAATTGTATGACATGTTAATGCCATGCACTACTCCTGAACTTGTGACATTTATCAGTTACAAAGAAACTTTATACCAAGCTGATTTTAGAGCAACAGATACAATATCTGTATAACAGATTAACTCATTGATCTGTTGAGACTAATTTATAGAGGTGCATATTAATTACTTTAAATGTCTAAATGTTCCCTCAAAAGATATATATTTACATCAATAATATCATGAGGAAGCACATATAGAAGAGATGTCAGGCTTAGCTACTGATTTATGTGTAGAGCTAAATGAAATGATTTCTTTGTAATGACAGGGCACAAGGGTCCACAGAGGGGCCAGTATGCATCTCTTATTGTATATGCAATATCTTAACTACACCATCTGCATGCATGTGAAAACCATAATCATGACCAACCATAATCAGTTTCATGAGCTTGGAAAACAGACTTGTTTTTTACCTTTTTGACAATGAAGCTTTAGATACTCAAGTGGGTTTTTACACTGTTAAGCGTGTCTATTAAAAACACACCTTTATACTGTTTATACAAAATTTGCTATGTTATTGTTTGTTTGTTTTGGTTATGTCTGCCCCTCATTGAGCTTCTTTTTATATAATGATTTATTAGAACTTGATTAGTTAAGTCATTCACTCATTTATTTTGTATTTGAAAATATGTGTAAAGCACTTTGTAACTATGTGTATTTAAAAAGTGCTACATAAATAAAGCTTTCCTTACTACGAGAATTTTCTCAACATACAGTATATACTTCAGATCACCAAATTTATAAGATTCATTTGGACAAGATGTGGATTGCTGGAATAAATCCTAAATTGCTTATGCCAACATGTTTAAAAAGAGGACATGGGCTGGTATTGTTTAAAGTTTGTGATTCTGTGTGTGTGTGTGTGTGTGTGCGTGCGTGCGTGCGTGCGTGCGTGTGTGTGTGTGTGTGTGTGTGTGTGTGTGTGTGTGTGTGTGTGTGCATCATCATGGCAAAATGTGATCCTAAAGACACCTATTATTGTGGATCTACCACAGATGCTGTTTTTGAGTATTTTGTCAGATGTTTATATGTCTGTCTGTCTGTTTGTGGATAGATTTTCTCATCCTGAACGTCATCAGTCATAAAACTTTACAGGTGTGGAGTATAGATCACAATGAAGGCCGAGTTCATACATGAGTGTGGTCCAAGCAATGGTGCCAGAAGGGGATAGAAAGCAGGGAGGGGAGCATTGGTCCCTGGTCTATGCATTTTCTGATTCTTTCTTATTTTATTACCTCCACTCCACCTGCTTGATTCTTGGCTTCTTTGCCTGTTTGTCACTAGGATCACAGAAAACCTTCCAGCCTGATTTTTATGTAATTCAGTGGCAGAGTGTAGCAAGGGTCAAGGAAGAAATCATTACATTTTGTAGATGAAATCACGAGACAGATACATGAATTATTGTCATTCTCACAACATTGCGAGATAGGACATTTGGCCTAGGTGGAAGTCGCTCTCCAAGTGTCGTTCTAGTTAATTAGCCTAGACTATTTGGTTTCCATCAGGTTTTCTTTTCTGTGCTTTATCTTTATTTCAGGTACATGATGTTTTGAGTGCATAGCTTGTCTATAAATGTTTCACACGTCAGTCATTCTATTTATTCTATTTTTATAAACAGTGTTTCTTTATTTAGTGTTTCTTCTTTTGTAAGTTAACGCAATTTTATTATTTTTACAGAGCCAGCTGCAGCAAAATTTCATTCCATGTGCACTGTTGAATGAATATTTGGAATGATAATAAACTTGATCTATCCAGCTATCTATCTATTGCATCTAGTGTTACTTGGTCTGTACTTGGTCATCATCAGAAATGTACAGAGAGGCAGATGCTGCAGATGTACGCATTAAGAATAATTATATTGGCAAAGTGCACAGGAGCATACCAAAAATGTCTCTCCCCAGAGTACATCCCTGATGATGACACAGTTGCAGAACTGTTGCAAAAACATTTTGTGACACTGCGTGTGTCTTTTCCCCACAGTGCATGCATAGACTATTGATGTTGCTTAAGGGGACATTAGCAGTGCAGATATGAGTGCGCCTTGAGCCTCTATTTTGAGAGCATAAACCTCAACAATGTTATTACAAGTTTAATATCAAACTATTTTTTTTCTGCGCTTAGACTTTATATGGTTATATGGTTATAAAAGGAAATAGAGCTCTTGCCAAATAATTCATTTTTAATTTGAGACACTCTGCAGCTGAGAGATAAAACAACTGGTTGCCAAATTTTATTCTTATGGCAGCCTTTAATCTTTATTTAAAGGCAGCAAAAATAAAGTCCACCAAACTAGCACAACCCTGGGTGTAGCATGCAGACAGTACAGCATCTGTTTGTTTCACACGATATTCATTTTATCGCATTTAAGGTTCTGTATGCAACATTCAGGGCATCAATATAGCAGCAAACAACTATTTGGTATGTTAAGATACCATGGATAGATGGTGTCTATCCAGAGAATAAAATCATGCTCTGCCTGTGTGTGTTGTAGTCCCAGTTTCTCTGTGTTATTGTGGCACAACGGTCTGGCCGTGCATATATGTCAGTTTCTGTTTCTGTATCCCACTGTTTGGCTAATCACTGCGTTAATACAGCAGTTACCCTTGATAATGGCAACAGTGTCGTCATTATTACGCAACACCCAACCTCCATTTTGTCCCTTGACTAACACTTTAAGCACTGTTGTGATTGTTAGCACTTTCCATGTAGTTAGCACTGTTTGCATTGTAAGCACAGTCCATGCAGTAAGCATTTGTGGAATTAGTGCGGTTTACATAGTTAGCACTGTTCATGCAGTTAGCTCTGTTCACTCAGTAAGCACAGTTTGCACAGTTAGCACTGTACACAGTTAGCACTATTCACGCAGATAGAACTGTTTGCTCAGTTAGCACTGTTCATGCATTCAGCACTGTTCAAGCAGTTACCACTGTTCGCACAGTTAATACTGTTTGCACTGCTCACATCGTTAGCTGTTAGCACCATTAGCTGCAACCTGCCAACTCGCTCAGCCACCTCCATGTGCAGGCATTTTCAGCTCACATTCTGAATTGCAGATACACTCTGAATGTCGCGTTCATCTCCTTTAATAACTGATCATAGAAAGTAATAGGTTTATTTTTGACACACTTTCATGAATCAGATATGGGGATCAGTTCCGTTCTGTGATTTTACTGAATATGTAAAACAGCTTCCTCAAATTCAAAGACCGACAGATATTAACCTCCAGTAAGATTACATTCAGGATTTAAGGTTTATGTGAACTCGAATAAAAGTGTTGATCAGCAACTTTTAAAGTTATGCTGGTGAGGTTGTGCAGTGCTTTTTTTAACCCCTCTTTGCGGGGAGAGTTACTGAGGTGGAGGAGCAGCGAGAAATACACACAGCAGCCCACTGAGCACCACCAGCATAAAGTGATGCATTGCTCTGGTAGATGTGCTACCCAGTGGAGTTTGTTTTCCTGTTTCTGTGGAAATGAAGAGTGATTTATATTTCATTGCTTGGAAATGTCAAGACATTTGTTTAAGCTGTGCTGAGTCATGGAGAGAATATTTCAGAGCATGTGTTTGTTTTTCATGTTTGTCTCAACTGGTCCTCTGCTTCACTTTTCACCTGCACACAGAAGACACATAAAATGGAATAAATATTTGTCTAAGAGGTGAGTGAAGGGATCTTTGGTAGCATTAGGCTTTTAAACTATCAGTCTCTCTGGCTGTCTCTCTCCAACCTAAATGTATGCATTACATCATAAATACACAACAACATTGACTCGAGATAATCGTGTTCCCTTCTAAGCATTTACATGCACACACACACAAACACACACATTCAGAGCCATACACATTTAAGTAATTGATTGCAGAAATCCTGTTCCTTGGTTAAATGGCATATGAATGCATAAGAGTTCATCCTATTCTTTTTTCCGTGTTCTCTTTTCTCTGGCTAATTGTAATGGCTTTAATCTTCCTGAAATTAGTGCTTGTTTAATTAGGCAGCAGCTGATTTTCATTATGTGAAAAAGGTTCCTAAAGGAAAAGACAGAGTGAGAGAGACAGAGAGGAAGAGAAAAGGTGATGTACCCAGAAAGTGCTTGTGTATTTGAGGCACACAGACATCCAGACAGAGACGGAAACACCTGATGATGATGAGGAAACATGAAAGAACCCAGAATTGCCAGTCCAGATTGTGCATAGAAGCATATCACCAGGAATTATGAAAAAATAAGCATTAGAATAGAAGTGAAGAAGCAGACTGAAGACAATATGTAATGAAAATATTGAAAAGCAGTGTAAATAAACATTGCATTATGCATTCCAAAACGCATTGGGTTGTATCTTATTTAAAAAAAAATATGACTGGATTTGTGTGTGGCGCTACCCTTGACTGGCAATACTGGCAAACAGTATAAGCTCACAAAAAGTCAAGAAAGGTAATATTCCTAGACCTGTTTTCTAAAACTGGCATAATTGCTTTATCAAGTCATCACAAAACACATTTTACTGTGCACTCAAACAACACTATACAACAACAATACAGCATAATGAATGATTTCGTATGATTTTAACAGAAAGAGGAGCATCCCTCTTTTTGATGGTAATGAAAATCATACCGTTGGTATACCATAATACTGCCCAAAACCTGATGGGATCTATTCATTCCAGTGAAATCTGGCCACAACAAATCTTCAGTGAAACATGCTCATAACAAAAACACATACTGTATTTCGTTAAGATAACTGACAAATGAATGAGACAGAAATCATATTTTGGCACAATTCTTACAGCTTCTTCATTTTGGGTACAACTGATTCTGATCTCTAACGTTATAAGTATTATTTCGTACCAGAGAGCACTTGCATCATCATCTACATCGCATTTGTTTATGGTGTCACTACATTGTAGAAAGAAGCGTGAATCCCAAGATCCCAAGCCAATACAATGGTCCACTATTACAATGGATTATATTTTGGAGACAATGTCAAGAATGATCCCCTCGCCTGCCTCCCTATTTTATTACCCTTGACTGTGCAGTTCAGAGGATGACATTGGCGCATGCGACACTTATATGCAAATTTTGGAGACCAGGAACATTAAGAAATGTCTTTGCCACTTTATTCACTGACTGTTACTCACATTAAATAGCAGTTCACCTCTTTTGGTCGTTTTGGTACAGTTGGTTTTCACACATGATACAAACCACAAGCTAGTGCTAGGGTTATAAATTGTGAGCACTTTCTTAATCTATTATTGGTAAAATTAATCAGTTGTTACTTTGAAAATAACATAAAAACTTTGCTTATTTTTAACAATACCAAATGCATTTTTTCCTCAATCAAAGCTCACCGCAACATATTGCTTATACTTGGAAAGCAATGCATTGCCTATCAATCAACAAATTAAATTTCCCATGTTCAATACAATTCTAAAGATTTAATTAATTGGTCATCGATTAATTGTTATCATCCCTAGCGAGGGATGTACTGTATCAACTTGAGACCAAGTGGACCCCAGCAAGAACTGACATACCACGCTTAGGTAAGGTACACACTGTTCACACTAATCAAACAAGCTGGACTTTAGAGTCAAGTGTACTCTGATCCAAGCTCAGCTCACTGATCCCTTAGTGATTTTTGTAGTGTGTGGGATTCTAGAGAATTTATCCACTTTTACAGCCCTTCATTTTGTAACTGATGCCGAACAGTCTTTTCCATCAATGCAAGAATAGCTGCACAGCCCAGCGTTGTTCCCAATGGTCTCTATGTCTCAGAGGCTCAGCACTGATCGATTTTGCAGATACTTGTTAATTTGTGTATTCTGGTATCACTGTCTTGAGACGGTTGAATGGTATTGCAGGGCACAGGGTAATTAACATCGACTTGTAATGAATGTATCAGAATGTGTGGCTCTCGTCAGCCTTTGTTTACTGCACTGTATTATTTACAGATTCTCTGTGAGGCCACTGAAGCACACAGGAAACACACACAAAGCCTTCCAGACACAGGCAAATTATTTTGGATTATATGCCAGAGTATGTGTGTGCATACATGACTATAAAAGCAGAATATGTGTATACACAGGCATGCTCAGAGCTGTGCATGCGTAACCTCTCTCTCCTGTCATAAAGTTATAAATAACAGATCATTCTGCCTTTGATGAAGTCAGCCAAACCACATGGCATCCTTTGGATCAATGAGGCACTCAGCTACTCAGCTATTAAGTTGTGAATTTCGGAAAAATCAAAAACATGTAGAGACTGCAACACCAATGTAGGACAGCTCCATCCACTACATGCCCACTAACAGAATGCCTGAAATGAACAGGACACACTGGGAATGAGTGAGTCTATACAGATTTATAAATTCCACAAATGTGTTACATCTGCTGTAACTTCTGTGGTGTAACATTAAGTAGCGTTGGTACTTAAAAGTCCAGCCAGGCGGTCCGTCTGTGGCCTGTTAACAAGTGCCGTGAGTAATGTCTGTTTCCTTGACAACATCAACTAACTTCTCATTCACTCAGCAGGTGTATTGTAAGGCAATTGTGATTAACCATCATTAACTTCCTGTCATGTGTTTGCTAGATTGGGATAACTTGTTAAGCTGACTGTGCAGACACTGATCGGTGATAAAATTAAGATGTTTCTATTTGCATTTTTAACTCTAGCTTATCTTTACTAGATAAATGTTGTGTTTTTTTCAACAAAACCTTCAACAAGGGTTTGATATTAGATATCAAACAGATAGCATCAAGTAGATATTTTCCCATAGTAAAGCAGTAAAAGCTTATATCATTTTGATGATTTTTCTGTGTTGGGGTTCGGTGTCAGTGGATTGTGTGTGCTAGCTAGCTGTAAGGCTTGGTGGGCCTCTTTAACAGAACCGAGCCATAATTAATGTTATGTTATTAGTTGTTATTGCTCCTTGCTCCTTTTTCTAATTTACAGGGTTTTATGTTTATAACGTGAAGCAACTTTTGAACTCTCTACTTCCTTAAATGTTAATGAGATGTATTCATAGCGTGTGTGTGTGTGTGTGTGTGTGTGTGATAGAGGGAAAGAAACAGAGCCCTTCCGCCAAACAAGACATTTGTTTCATCTGAACATCAAAGGCGCTTTGCTCTTTTATGATTGCTTCAGATTTTACAGTCCTCTCTTGCCACAGGCCTCAAATGCATATTTTATTAAAGAGGTTAACATTCTCTTGTCATTTATATTTACATAGAAAAACTATTTAAACCAGCAGTGCAGTGACAAAAGCCTGCTGCATGATGCCCTTTGTTTCCTTTGCTAGTTAATATTTTTTAAAAATATGAAAGAATACACAGTCTTCCACATGTAACCTGGCAGACCTATTTATAAAAACAGAAAATGCAGTGAAAATGTATGTTAGAAGAGATGTAATATGCATAATTATTCTTTTTCGTTGTTGGCAGATTGGACTGTGTGTATCTGAGATTTTTCTGCAGACTTTACACATATCTACACTATAACATGCCAATCAAGGTGACATTTACAATAGTTTTTTAATTCATTGCATTTGTGAGCTCAATGACATTATTCTTTTGGTAATTACTATGTGTCCTAACAGCAAGCGAGCATCTGACTACTGTGCAGCATCACGTTACATTTGAAGCTGTCTGTCCACACTGAATGTTAGAGTAGGATAGAATAGATAAACTTTATTATCTTGTCTCAAGACAGAAATTCTTTGACAAGGCCCAACAAAACACATAACTCACATTTAAACCACATTAAAAACACATGGCAGAATTATACAAAAACGGGACTGTTAAAAAAGTAACTAAGGGAAAATGCTAGAAAACACAAACACAATGCACACACAGAGCCGTGTCAGGAATCCCGCTGGCAGAGTAGCACCACTTTTGTCTCTTCTATCATACCACTACTATACACCATACCACGTGAAATGGAGATACTGTATAAATAATTCCTCAATTCAGCCTTGTAAATCAGCTGTTCCTTGCCCATTGGAGCACTTCCAACACCAGCGACAGAAAAAAAAGACAAAAGTATAGCTAAAAACAACACACCACATTGTGCTGTCACTCCTGGGCACTCAGGACAGTCCAACAGAAATCAATGCAATCACACTGATTAAGTCACTGACACTTGCTTATTTGGCATGCACTTAGGAACAGGTGTTAGACTGCCAATTAAGTATTCACAGTTGAGCATTCTTATGTTTTTTTTTTAATCCATTTCCTTTTATTTTTAAGTACTGGATGATGATCAAGAAATCAATGATGATGATGATTCACAGATGCATGTATAATGATGAATTAATAACCGTATGGTTGCTATTAATAGCCACAGCTGTAAGAATTGGTATGAGTAAGGATGGAGTTGTTTTGTGGCTAAGTCACACATTGGGGGAAAATGTGTTAGATATTAAAACAGGTGATTAATGGTGTTGTGTCTGTATGTAGGGGAGGAAATTAGGCTTGTGCACATGTGCAATTTTTAATAAAGAGTGGGATTCATAAAACACAACCATGCATACACATGGCTTTGAAAGCTGACGCAGAGAGGGTGTAAGCATATTTCTGCCTTTGTGGAGGCTAAAACTTTATGTATACACAGGGTTTTATATATCTGGCCCCTGACATTTCTGATTGTAATGACAAGGCAAGATCTTGTAAAAATCTTGGTTGGAAGAGTGAAGTTTTTCTTTATTATTGTTTTTTCACCCCTGGGAGCCATATTACTTTAAGAGGTTGTTGGTGAAATGCTGGCCAGTGAGTCTATGTGCATGTGTGTGTTAGAGATGCGGAGAGACATTTTCCTGCATTTAGCGTACACAGCACCTCACTGTTGAGAAGGAAATGTGACCTATTATATTATCATAAGCGATACAACTTGGAATTACCCAAACATCTCACTAGCTAATTTAGCATGCTGCTGCTGTTCTGTTCTAGTTTGACTGCAAACAAAATGTTTAAACAAGTGAGAAATTAATTGTGCAAAGGATCCTTCAGGTTTTGCTGTGCTTGCAGTGGAAAAAAAAAGCCTGTCAGTGCAGGGAATAGCTTATCGCAGTCAATTGCAGGTTTGCTGATAACAGTGGAAAGAAGGTCGTATTGCAAACAGTTTGATTACCAGCTAATTTTCCTGCTTAAGTTGAACCCATGCTTATTGCTTTATAGGAAACGACAAATAGCTGCACCGGACTACCATCTACGCATTTAAAAATAATTTGGTCATTCAGCTATTTTTCTTGTTTTTGATATATTCTGTGTTTGTCATCTCACAGCAATATTGCTGCAAGCAGCCGTGTCTTTGGTGGAGAGTTTTATCAGTAATTCACAAAACATCTCTGACATCCATGGGTCATGGGCACAGCGACAGGCACTACCTTTGCAAAGCTTTCAGCAATACATTTTTGTTTACTCTCAGGCAGGGAGATGTTGATTCAACTTTGTTGACAGAATTTCGTGATCCCCTGACTCTTCATTCGGTGCCAGCAGCAGGTTACATTTGTATTCAGTGAAATATCTCACCCTCTACAAGATGGATTGCCATAGATTGTATAGACATTCATGGTTGCTTGACATGGTTACTGTTAGATGGATTATTACATTTGACAAAGACACTCATGTCCTGCTTTGGATAAATTGTAACAAGAATTACTGCAACGATGTTGTATGCCTCCGTGCACCAGTCAAGTTGAAATTACAGTTTATATATCTATGTTTGTGAAAACATAGATATCTTCCACCAGGTAGCACAGAAGATCTATAGAATCGGCAAATTTTAAGATGGGCACCTGACATTAGTGTCACCAATTCAGGATCTGACAAAATGTATCTGTTCCTCAGATATGATGGTGAGTAATGGCCTAAAGAGTGTCTTTGCAGAACATTATGCTGTCATAGACAAGTTGACCTTTGACCTCTTGTGTATAAAATGCCAGCACCTCATCATTTTAATCCATGAGACATTTGTGTGAAATTTTAACATACAAATGATTGAGTTGAAAAACATGTTTTATGAGGTCATAGTGACTATGAACTTAAGCCACCAAGTTCTAATAAGCCAATTTGGAAGACTAAGTGGATATTTTTGTGAAATTTGAAAAATTTCCCCAAGGTTCTTGAAATACTGTGTACACAAGAATGAGATGGAAACAAGGTCATTGTGACCTTGACCTTTGACCTTTGACCACCAAAACTGAATCAGTTCATTTTCAAGTCAAAGTAAAAGTTTGTGCCAAATTTCAATTAAAAAATAAAATTTAAATGTATTTATTATTTAAATAAATGTAAAATAAATAAAAAACTAAATAAATAAATTATTTATTAAATTTAAAAAATAAATGAATAAAAAAAATCTAAATCTAATGAGTTCATCCTTGAGTCCAATACTGTTTTATCACTGGTTTTGGCCACACCGAATCAAGCCATGCCCTGCACATTTGTATTTCAATTATCAGTTTAGATGCCCCATGCCTTGCCAAACTGTGCCGAACATGGACCTTCTCCACAGCAGGTCCAAAAGTACAAACACAGGCAAACAACAAATGTTAGTAACATCTTGCCGACCGCAGCCAACCCCCTCCAGGTGTTCCATAAGATATCATATTCACAAGAATGAGATGGATGCAAGGTCAGAGTGACCTTGACCTTTGACCACCAAATCCTAAACAGTTCATCCTTGAGTCTAAGCGAATATTGGTGCTAAATTTCGAGAAATTCCCTCAAAGCATTCTTGAGATAATGTATTCACAACAGTAAGACGGACGTACGGTCAGGGCTTTATGTAACATGCTTTTTGTGGCCTTTCATTTTCTTTTGTCACAATCTGAAGCTATGGTAAATACTTCCTTTTGAACATTAATAAATAAACAACAAGTCTTATAAAGCACACTACTGACATATTTCATCTTTTCTCTTCAAATGCTCAAACCTACTTTGAACCATTCATCATATACAGTATTTATTTAAAGAATGACTAAAAGAGTCCAATACAACAATCAGAAATCAGCTATAAAACCCCATGATGCAACAAAGCACATAAACAATCAGAGAAGATATCGCAGAGACAGACTGAGAAAAGAAAAAGGAAAAATGTACAAATCAACTCAGATCACATTAGAAAAACCTTATTAACCTATCAAGAACAGCCAAGCTTAACCACCAACCTCAAACCCTCAGCACAGACAAGAAACAACAAGGCACCCTACATCTTGTGAGTGAAAAACAAATTATGAAACCTTGGGCGTAGCAATTTAACAAGGGAGAATATTGTGTTTTTTATTGGTTTCATTAATTCAAGTCTGTTGGACACACACTGTTTTCCTGCAAGGCACTCCCTGCATCTGCACAGTTTGCATCATGGAGCTCACTATAAAACATCACAGTTTTCAACTGAGGCCCACAGAGAAGCTCTACTGAAGCAGATGGGGGTTAAATAGCTCATTCGGGGGTACATTGATGACAGACAAGCACCCAGAGGACAATTCTTGTCATTCACTTCAATTTTTCCTCACAGCATCACTCAAACTCAAAACATTCAGACTGCATGTTTGCTTTTCCCCTTTACCCTCGAGGCTGCTACAGTCAGCCACTGCAGCATACTGTTGCTGTAACTTTGTTTTACAGTTTATGCATTATATTCTACTGAAAAGGTGCTGCAATACCCACTTATTGTTGGCTGTGTCTTACCCATGTGACACTACTGGTTCAGAAAATGGATTATGTAAGCCTATATAGGGGTACAGATGTGGACACCATGTTATTAGGAACCATGGAGGAGAGCACAATGCAAGGAAGTTGAATCACATCAGGAGACAAAGGAGAGGAAAGTGGAGTCATGATTAACAGCACAGAGAAAACATTAGAAAGATGTTAGGAGGGAGAAATGTGGAGGAGGAGTGTTTGAGCATGCTTGGCCTTTTACCGTTTCGATATTCCCTGAATGTCAGAGTAGATTACTAGAGCACAGTAGCGAAATGGAAGGAAAATTATTTGTGAATGTGAATAGAGGCATGTGAACAGAGGTGGGATACCCAGCTGGGTATGATGACAAACCAAGCCTGACACCATCGCCTCCATGTCTACAACAGTTGGCCGCAGGCGCTCCTGGATGAAGTGACAGATATTGTAAAATCTGCAACAATAAGAGCTTTTGAGAAGGGATATAATTCTATTTATAAAGTGTATTGGAATTATCAATAGTTAGCTAACTGATGCAGTTTTAGAGATTAGAGATTATCTGCCTGTAGTGGACATCTAAAGCATACTGACTGGTTTTACAATCTCTGCCTCTGAAACTTAAAAACAATGGTGGTAAATGGATATTTGTTTGCCATCATCGAAGTACAACTTTTAGAAAACTCTACAGCAACTTTCCTTTCCACAAGCAATATTCTGGTTACTCTTAAATAACAGACCTCTCTGGCAGTTTTCATTTGGGTTATTTCTTTGTTAGAAAGTAGCTCCACTAAAACCCAACTGCAAATGTCAGATGTAATTTGTCAATACCTTGAGCACCACAAACAAAACTTGCCTGATCACCTGAATTGTTTTGGGCACAAGTCAAATCATTGCTTCCATTGGCTGTGCCATGTTTCAGAGGTGGATATCTCAAAATCTCAGCATATCAGCTTGAGTCCAAACACCTTGGACTTTTAACACAGTTCTACACACTGAATAAACTTGCTGTTATTATGCTTAGTGTTGTTCAGATATGACTGTTTATAGGCTATGGAGGTATGTATAATTTCATACCTTCCTGAATTTTCTCTTTCTCTTGGTCACAGAAGACTGACGCAGCTTACTTGCCTTGTTAAAACACACTTCATTCATATTCAAAAAAAAAAATGAAACTAACGCAAACTGTTTTGGTTACTCTTGGTAGTAATCTAATTAGTAACTCCACTGTTACAACAATCACCAGCTCCTGTTTGTTTAAAATTAATCCTTAATTCATCAAGTTAGATGAAAAAAAACAAGCTGTTTTTCCTCACAGTTTCTCTCTGCTGTTGTTGGATGCCAGCTGTTTGCAGTCCTGTAACGTCTCCCTTCACCACTAGGTGTCACAGTGTCTTTCAGCTCGGCTGCCTTTTCCACCAGTAGAGACCAGAGACTGAGCTCTGGTGATGCGTGTTGTGCATTACATACAGTGAGTTTAATAGAAAGAGGAGTGCCTGTATTTATGATGTCACTGGAATACAGAGCATACATCAGCATTTCTAAATACCCTGGTTTACTGCAATTCTGTGATACTGCCCAAGGCCTAACTAATATGTAGGGGTGTCACGAAAACCGATACTGTGGTACAAATTCAATTAGATTAGACTATGGCAACACCTTGCAGTCAGGCTGTCACTCAAGTGGCTCCATCCTGAAATATGCATAACCTAAAGCCTTATATGAATGTAAATAGGTGAGTTATATAAAAATCCGCTGTACAGCTGTCATGAATGGAGAGATTAGCTATGGAGACCAAAAACATTTTTTGTACCAGGCCTCTGTAAAAATGTTGATTTCTGCTGTAAAGCTAGACATAGGGGTCTATATGGATCAACTCACTTCCAGGGCCAGCCTCAAAGTGTCCATTCAAAGATTGCAGGTTTGGCAAGTGCGCGTTGGCTTGATTTTTCAGCCTCAGTGGTTGCTGCTTGGTTTTTAGTAGTTTTTTGATGCTATAAAAAGTAGGTGTGACATAATAATTTACAGCAGTGTGTGTCAATCAATGTGCTTGTGATCAATGTTGCTGCTTGCGACTGGGTCAGCTAGGTGTATGGGTGGGAAATTATACCACGGCTCTAACTGCTGATTGCTACTGCGCAGACTCTTCCTCAAAATTACGTCACCAGTGAAAGATGGGAAGTCTAGATGCATTGTCCATCTACAGTATATATATGCAGTGTACAGGGTTTGCCATCTAGATAAGCAGCATGCCTTATTTGTTATTTATTTCCCTTGCATAGCTGCACATGAATTTGAAGGTATTCTAATGAGCGTTGGCCAATCCCACCTTTAGTATACAGATGCATGAGTATGAGTGTGCTCAGGGCTGGGAACAAATTTAATTATTATTTTTAGTTCTCAGTAAGCTTTGTCCAAACTCACCTTCTGCAAAAAGTAAAAATAAAAAATAAACAGGACAAAACAGAACACACACACACGCACACACACACACAGGCAAGTCACGCTGATGTCTATGTGGGTTTAACAGCAGTTTCCTTCCAAACTTTTAAATCCCACATCCTTTTAAAATGTTCCTTCTCACCTTTTATAATGAAAGTGAAATAGCACAAATCACCTATGAAATTGCAAAACAAAAATACAAGCAACCATCTTATACTTTAAGCGCTACATTGTGGGCTGTTCAGATAATTATGAAATGCGCAACATGCTGGGAAGTCATACTGGGAGCGGGGGCTGCAAATATGGCCTTCAGCCATGCCTCAGTACCCCAAACGTAGTGTTGCTTGCAGCTTGTGCCGGAGATGTGTTTGAGCTCATCAGAGAAGGTGAGAAACTTCATTATGGGATTTCAAATGGCCATAAGCAATGTTTGTGAGAGACAGGTGAGTGAGGAGGTGCAACAGAACCTGATCTTTGATATTAGAACAGTTTATGATATCCAAAAATCTAAAGATATTTAGACTATTTGCTCTTGAGGAAGACATTTTTTATTTTTAAATTTTATTGATATGATCCCTGATGGATCCCTTCACTCCTAAAATAATAATCATATTCTCCAGGGTTGGATCATCTCTTCTCTGCCCTTTTAACCTCTCTCAGACCTAATTTTAACTCAAAGCTCAAGATCTGCTTACATTTGTCAGAATAATGAATTCTACTGGCTTTCTTCCCAGTTCAACACAATTGATTTATGTGTTCGTAAAGGGCACATTGCTGCTTTAAGATTCAGTTCAGACTGGCAGTAGAAGCTGTGAGTTTGTGACACTTCTTGTGTATTTTTCCGTCCCTGGATGAGATGCCTGTGTCAGCAAAACATTGCCTCATTATTCATCCAGATGCAGTGATACACACTGACACCTGCTGTGAGTCATCCAGCTCAATCATACTCCTCTACTATCAGTGGCCGAGCTAATGTGCCTTGCTCAAGAGCAGCTCAGAGAGAGAGCTGTTTTGGAAAGGAGGATTTTTATTCAGCTCATCTATCCTGACTTCTCCAGCAGGTTTGAAAATTTAACAATTGGATTCTCTCTGCAGGCCAGGTGTGTCTGTCTGACTGCATCTATTTCTTTATACTCATCTTTTCCCATTTTCTGCCTCTCATCTCCACTCTCTCTCTATTCCCCCTCACCTCACCTGTCATAAATCTGCACATCTCTTTCCGTTGGTATGACTACCAGCTATTTCCAACACCGACTGTGAGTGAGCCGTGCTCCACTGTGCCTCATCATTACCTATCGGATATGCAGATGCACATGAACGCAGGCCCTGAAACAAAATGCTGTAACGGCTCCAGTTGGCGTCTGCTCTAGGCGACATTTCTGTGTGATAAGACTCTTGTGTTTTAGGCTCCTCTGGAAAAAACCACGTCATTTTGTTCAGTTTGTGACAACTGAGTTTTCAGCTTTGTGAACACTGCATTTTATGTTGTTGACTGCCTGTGTGTTTGGATTGTTTTGCTTGTAACAGGTGCAGTTTCAAACATCAGATACATTGTTTATGCTCATCTATGCTTTTAGACTTACCATAGTGACTGGGCAAAGTTTACAGGAGGTTATCACAGAGAATTTTTCTTTACTTACTGCCCAAATCAAAAAGGTTCTTAGGTATTAATAAATATTAACACCAACATACTGCTAGGTGTGTGGTTAACTAAACTGAACTGCTATCAAAACATGCCTATTCATGACTAGTGTCATAAAAATGCCTGAAAAACTGGCACTGCAGGGCTACAAACATGGATGATGACAGTACAGCTATACAGATTGGTTTAAGTTGCCTTACATACAGCAAATAATGACTGACTGACTAACTTTACTTGATTTTGGGGAAAAAATGTGAGCAATTCACAAGCAACAGCAACTTCACAGCTTGACAGAAGTGAAGTAGACTGGACAGGTATGTCATTTGCAACCGTTTCAGACAAAAAACCCAATACCTCCCTCCTTTCAACAAGGAATCAGCTAACATGAACATCATGTCAGGCTGAATGAATCAAATGAAAAGAAATTGAAGGTCATCTAGAAAGCTAAAATTCATATATACACACACAAATGAGTCCCTGTCACCAGAAGACAACGTCTAAAAACAAAAGAAAGATTACAAAGAAATCCAAGCAGGAATACAAGATGAGCAAATGTAAACACCAGTATGTGGACAATGCAATCCCATCTGAAAGGATTCATCCCCGAAAATGTCTAAAGATACACACACGCACACATCCATCTGTGTTTTCCTCCTCTGGCATGGTGTGCTAATGGAGGTCTGGAACAGTGGACTGATAAAGCTGTCACACGGCCTCCCTCTCTGCTTCTTCCTTTCACGAACACGGAGTGATAAATCAAGTCTCTCCAATGGCATCACTTCCACAAAGAGACTTCTGTCTGCTAACACATGCGTACACACAGACGTGCACACAACACACACACACACACACACACACACACACACACACACACACACACACACACACACACACACTCATCAGAAACAAATACATTAGATCTGTGTGTCTCTACTCAGGCTATGGGAGAGGCTATTCATAGCTTATAAACACAATCCTCTCACCTATCCCCCTCTGTTTTATACTGTCATGTATCTTTCATTCTCTCACCCTCTATCTCTTACACACACACACACACACACACACACACACGTCTACCTCTTAGGTTAGACTACATTCCACTGGATTCAGTGGCAGTGCTTTGCTCGCTCTCTGGGGAAAGCCTGCATTGGTGGCCTGGGTCGCAGTCACAAGAGTAATGTCTGTTCGGGGAATAACTGCACTGCAGTAGCAGGTTTCCTTCGAGACAAAGATCATATAGTAAATATGAGCTTAGAAGACTTATTTCCTTGGAGGGGTTTTCAGTGGTCTGGAAAGAGTAATGGCCGAGAGCATAATTACTACTAGAGGGTTCCTTTTCCACATGAGTACGTAACCTCTTCCTGTCCTCGCACTCTATCTGGCTCGAAGGTCTCGGCTGATGGGAAGCTGATGGGAAGCTGGTGGGCGCAGCTGCCTCTCTGTCTTTTGGGAGGTCCATATTGAATAAGACTGCAGCAGATATTTGATGAAGGGAAAATGGACTACAGATAGCACTTTGCAATCAAGTCAAAGAGTTGGATTTAAGACAAATTTCACAAAGATCTCCTCAGCTTAAGGGTATGACATCAGGGTTAGGCAACCGGACGACTTTATTGGCTAGTGACGATTGGCTGTGTACGTTGCCTGTTGTTATTTTTGTGATTTTGTTTTGATGATCTGGAGTGAGTGAGAGCCGCTGCTCAACAGGCAGAGAGACAGCGGGATAAAACAGCGTGTAAGCCAGCATATTGTCCCATTTTACTCAATGAATTAGGGGTTTATTTTGATCAAACTAGAGTTGATAATAGTTGGAACAGTGGAAAGACTAAAAGGTTTTGATCAGGTTTTGTTTGTTTGTTTGTTTCTGTTGAGTTTGAATGAAGTTTGATTTATGATGAGTTAACAAGGCAATATGGCTTATCTTGAACTTGAATTTAGAGGGTGTGTGGTTGTATTTTTCGATTTTAATTTGCATTCTTGATATTTTGGTAGTTTCGTTTTGTTTTTTGAAATTTATTACACTAAAAAAGGTGAGAGCTTGTGAAAAGTAGTAAACTTGCCACTAATCTACCAGCTGAAACTAATGGACAGGGGCCTAATATATTGTTTGATTTCAAGTTTAAATTTGCCTTTGCAATAAAAAAAAAAAAAAGCTGTCTTTCCATGTCTTTGACAGTTATTTGTGTTTTTCTCTTTGTTTGTTTTCTTTAGTATAGGTTTAAGTATATGTCCAGGCATCTTTTGGACACCGGAACCTTTTTAAATATATAATCTTTGCACCGGCATCAGAAAACCTCAAACAATACCCAACCCAGCTCACAATGGCAGGTTGGAAAATTTTGAATGTGGAGGCTCATGCACACCTTCAAAAAATTCCTAAAATGCTAAAAAGAGAGAATTCTACACTTTCCAATTACCTGCAAAAAAAGTTATTTTTTAATAAATGTTTCCTTCGTCAGGCCTTCATCAGGTTGAATGAATGAAATTTAATTGAAAAAATAAAATTCAACATGCTAAAGGTCTGACAACTGAAATGTTGTTTACTAAATACTAACATTTTTTGCAAATAACTGGACAGTGCAGACATTCTCTCTTTTTCGCATTCCATAGGTTGGAAATTTATCCCCCAAACCCTATATTTACACATGTCTATATCGGCAGTAAAAGAAATGCAGGTTGACAAAATTGAGTTTTTGAAGCCATATCTTCTTTGAAACAAAAGGTTCAGAACAACTGACCATTCGCTAAACCCAGCTCTATTTGTGAAATAGCACTAAGACTGTTTGTGTCAATCACAGGCTACATTAGCACACAGGCACCCAGCAGCTGTGGAAGAAAGAGCCTTTCTCCGTATGTCTGCAATTTCTACTTGTTGCTTCTTTGTCTCATAAATTAGTCAGTGTCCTTTCAGTCTTTGAAGTGCAAACAAACCAGTGTTTCCGTGAAGGAAGGAAGGAATGGAAGGAAGAAAGGAAAAGGAAGAAATATTTTTCCACCCCCCCTCCCCCCCGCAGCTCCTGCTCTGCAACTGACAGGATAGTCTTTGATGCTGTGATGAAAAGTGACGGCTGTAGTGCCCAGGGCAGCTCATGTATGAGGGGCTAGGTGAAGTGAAACGGATGGTTCAGGGGTGCCGTGCTCCATGGAAATGTGCTTGCCAGAGAGGGGAGGGGGGGGTTGCTGGGGTGCCCCTGTGGAGCATCACAAGCTGATCCAGGGAACCTCTCTCAAAGACTAAAATCACAGGAAGGGATGTTTAAACAACGATTCACACAGGGTTCACGAACCAAGACATGTTGCAGTATCTCATACATTAGAGCTTTATTATCTCATGATTGTAAAAATAAAAATAATTTAATCTCTTTATGTCTTAATCAAACTTCCTTCCCAAGCCCCAGCAACTCAAACTGTTATAAAACAAGTATCTAAACTGACATATTCAACATCTCAACTGCCTGGATTTGCTAAAATCACACACAGCTCAATTAAATATCCTCTGACACATTTGCAATGGTAAGAGGAACTGAAAGCAGCATCACACACTGCTCATAAAGTGATCTGATAGTTAGAAGATACAACAGATGCTGTAATTCATTTTATATTAGACTTCATGTTTCCTCCCCGCACTACTGCGACACAGCTTTGGTGTATTGTTTGTTAGGCAATTTTACATTCAGACTGGCTGATGCAATATGACCATAATTCAATAATTAGCCTTTACATTGGATAAATTAGAGCCTATATAAAAGACATTAAACACATTATGTGTAAAAAAAAAAAAAAAAAAAAAAGGAAAGAAGCAAAGATGATGTGAGACATTTCTCCATCAAAAAACATTTCTACACCAGGCAAGTGTGACTGATAGGTATCATAATATATCTTTCGCCCTTTAAAACAGACACAAAACTACTTGTTTGCAATTTCAGTGGCTGTGTTTTTCTGTGTTTAGACCTTGGAGCAATTGTTTGTTTTATGTTAGAAGATTTGCAACAAGGAGGTAATAGAAATGAGTCAAATTGAAAAAATTAATGAAGGGAGCATGATAAGATGTTAAAAAAAACACATTTCCTCTTCAAACAGAAGATCTGATCTGGAAAAGATATCAGGGATAATAAGTTCTTCTTTCTGTCTGGCTGCTCAGTTTAATTTGTTTTCTTGCCCTAGAGTTTGATTCATTTATGTCAAAGCAGAAGTCACTCCAACTTTATTAAAAGCAGGTAACCCTAATAAATAGGGAGCACAATATGTGCTGTCTTCTCTCTCAATAAACACAACAGCTCTTAAGTTTGTATTTGATGTAGTACTTTGATAACAAGTAGATGACGATTAACTGCATACCTCTATCAGTTAAATAAGTTCAAAATGTCAGATCGCATCTCTATTTTCAAAGAAACATCATTAATTGTTAATGCAGTAATTAACTAATTAATCACTGGGGGGGAACAACAAGTGAGATATGACAGAATAATAAGATTCAAATTTGTTCAGCATTGATAAACTCTAGCCTGTTTGCTTCAATATTTAACATTTATGTAATTCCATTTTTAACAGGGCTGTCACATTGCATCATCAATAGTGGTTACTACGTATACCGAAGATGTGGGACTGTGCGAACAATCTGGCGTAATGATAGAATTACATTATTTGGCCACCTCATGAAAAGTTAGTATGACAGTGTATGTTTTTCAATCATGTTCAAGAGCGACAGGGATGAATTGAGTAACTACACACATTATGTAAATTTTGTCACCTGCCCATGTTCCTAAGGGTCCGTGCAATCCATCTTGTTCACAAAATTCACTTTGTTCAAATCGCACATGCTGTCTGTATATATGAGATTACGCCCTGGAGTGAAGACGATAGTGCTGTCGCTGTGAAGAAATTTCCCCTGCGGTGACTGAGGGTGGCTTAACAGCTCAATATGCTGTATAACCACCACTTTTATTGTTTGTGCAAATAAATTAATTTATACCGATTTTAATGCTTTGTTGTTTGGCTATTATCAGATATATTGTTGCTTTTTAAATGACAAAGATGACACAGTTTTAAAACAAATACTTGCCCACTGTTAAATGCAGAACACAGAGAGCAATGTGGTGGGCGTGTCAAAAGCACAGTATTGCAATATTGCCGTTATTGTGACAACTCTAGAAGACAATATGCTCAAATTAACCCACTTGGGGACATAAGGCAAAATTCTGTGCTCAGAGAAAAACAATGTTTCCCAAAGAATTAGAATCTATAATCTATGTGTGGCAGTAGGTCTGCAAACTTTACATAATTTGTTTATTATTGTTTGTGTCCCTTTGTATCACTATGGTGTCCTCCTGTTTCCCTCTCTAAATTCTGGAGGGTTTAAGTGAAACTCTTTATGAGTTTAATTTTCATAAGCAGCACTCAATGGAGTTTCATAAGTGGGTATAATAACTGATCAATTAATCCGATGAGAACTGAGCAGCTGTTGCCGAAGTGAGTGAAAGCAACCTTTTAGACCCAGCGTCATGAACAGTTGAGTTTCATTTCCACAGTGCTGCTCCGTCTGTGTGCTCTGCGCCCCCGAGAGTGCGTTGCAATGAATAACCAAACACTATATATTCAAACAGCATCCTAATAAATGGTACAGCTCCAAAAATTGAAAAACAATATTTGGTGCCGTATGATAATATTGTAGCGGGCCTCCATAAATAAATGAATGTTTGGAAAACCCTAAATATCTATTGTTTGAATGGTAAATATACCCAAACAAATTCACAGTTATCCAAATTAGCACAAATTAAATGAATAACTGATAAGCGGCCTTTTTGGCCCGTGAGGCTCTGAGGTAGCTTCCCACTTTGCCCAGTTGGTAATCCAGCCCTGACAAATCTCAGTCCAGTGCAAACAGAACAGCTGTCCACATCTATTTCCATTTAGGGTTTCTGTAATATGGCAAAGGTGGCAAATTACAAAAGTTGAGCCTGAGTCAACTGTTTTCATGGTTGACCCTGCATTGGCACCCCCGCTGTACCAGTGTAGATGTCTCATTGAAATGAATGATGGGATTTCATTATTTCACACAGCCTTATTGTCAGTCTGAACATGTCTGGATGGCTGTGTTCATCCTGGCTGTGAGCAGGATCCAGAAGCAGGACAGATAACCCCTGCAGACCCATTCACAGCAAATGGCAAACAGGTTTTTCCTGCGCCGCTGCATTGGTGAGAAAAGAGTGTTTGTTGTCAGGATGAGAGCTCATCCAGTATTGATACCCTTGTGTCTAATATCTCCAAGCAAAACTCAGTTTCCTGCTCTTGCAGGCGGCAATTGATCATGGCTCACTCTCTCTCCAACCGAGCCATCTGTTAGGAAAACAATTTTTCTGTCATTGTGGATTCTATTGGAGCGATCAATCAATTTGACAGAGGAGGTTTCCTGCACTGAATTAACAAATTCAGAAATGCTGTTGAGAATTAACCATTTTATAAGGTTACAGTCAACTTAAACCTCACAGTCAACTGGTTGGGAATCCACTAACACACTGCTCCTGCACTAAGCCCAGCCTGTTCAAACATTTGGAGACAGCTATTTTGGCAAATAGCATTGATTTCCCCCCAAAACGAATTAGAGGACTCAGCAGCATTGATGGCAAACAATGCATTAGAGAGATTGGCTGCCATTGTTACGATGCTAATTGCCTGAGGTGTCATTTGCTCCCCAACAGAAACAGGGAAAAAGGCTCTGCTTTTTTCTATTTCACCCGCTGTTTGTGGCTATAAACAAAGGAGAGGAGATAAAACACATGTAATGAAATTTGTCAAGCCTGTTTCATCTGCTCTTCTTTGAATAATTACTTTTTTTTCCCCATACTTTTCCTCATCTGGCTTGTGTTTCAAGGACATCTCCAGATGTTTGCTCGACAGCTCCTGCATTGACAGATGAAAAGGCTTAAGAGAGAACTGCAATATTAACCATAAACTGAAAAATAAGACATAAATGAAGAATGAATTCCCCTCATAACATCTTACTCGTCTCTAACTGCCTTTCTATCGAATGAGGCTCCCTACAAGCTCCTATACCTTCAAAAACAATGCAGCGCTGTCTTTTGATGCAGTAGGTGCTTCATTTGAGGCATGATGGATGCTGGGTCACTCTCTCTCGCAGGCAGAAGCAAAAGAGAAAACTGTAGCAGCCATTTCAGTTCATTTCTTTGCTTTCCTGGGTGGCTGCTCACTCTTTCCCTCTTCTATTTGATTAATGGCACCGTCTCTCTGGTGGCCGTTGTAATAAAGTCAAATGAGGTCTCGAATGGCTGAGGCTTTGTAGAATCAGCGGTGGGTAATTGAGGGGGTGGATGTCTCAGGTGGGGATGTGTGTGTCTGTTCTCTGTCCTTACGGCGGTGAAATAGTGTTTCACTTCTCCCTTCGGCAGAGTAAGTGAAGTCAGTAATTGTGTTAGAGAGACACTGCCTCGCTGCACATTGTTGTATGTTTGGATGGTTGTGCTCGTGTTCGGTTTTAAAGGTTACCGAGCTGGTGGTGTGGAAGAAACATGCCTCCTCCTTGAATGCATCAAAGTGTTCTCAGTTTGTCTCCTGAATAAAACAGCAGCAAAGGAGAGGTAATTGAAACGTTGTAATCCACAGTATCTTCTTTAACCAACAGTGATGTTCCTTTGTCAGAGGGACGTGTTTGGCTTCCTACGCTGAAATCTGTCACAGGAATTTCCAGAGAAATCCTGCCTACATCCTGATAATCCTTGGTATCTCCTTTGCACCAGGCAAGACTTGACTCTTTTTGTGCATAGGTACTTTGCTTTATGGGATTGTATGTGATACCAAATAGGCTACTTGGGAAGTTAATGGGTGGTAGGCATAGCAGAGCGCTCCATTCTTACTGAGAATATGGTTCAAATTCAGTCCTTTCTGCAAAAACAAGATGCAGCCACCAAAGCACAGCACCACAGATACAAAAAAGCCCAGCTACCAGAAGAAAAAGTTGGATTTGTACATTCTTGTTAATGGAGTTTATGTTAAGTGCATAACGTGCATATTTTAAAGTGAAGGATAGTATATGAGCTTAATTTATAAACAGGGAGGTGGGGGTGATGGTGGATGGGGTTACATAAAAGGGAGACACCCGCCAAGCTGCAGACCACTGTTTAAGACCAACAAACAACAAAACCGCTTTTTAGCCGTTTTAGCGAGTCATTGCTGCATACTCCAGTGACTTTTTAGCCTACAAACTTTTTTTTTTTAAGTATCCATTGCTTTTTTCACCAAGGATTATGCTGCGGAAAGTGTTTGTTTTTTCACTGAGACATTGCTGCGTTTCCTGTCAGGATAATGCCACAAAAAGCAGATGCTTTTTAAGGGAGATATTGCTGTTCCTAAAGGGATAGTGCTGCCATTGGCAGTTGATTTTTACCGAGACATTGCTGTGTTTCCTGCCAAGATAGTGCCATAAAAAGCATTTTTTATTAGGAAATTGCTGCATTTCTTGCCAGGATAGTGCCATAAAATGTGGTTGTTTTTTACCAGGACATTGCTAAGTGTCCGTCTGCAAGAGTGCCACCACAAAAAGGTATTGTAAGCCAAAACACAATCTTTTCCTAACTATAACCAAGTGTTGTTTTTTAATTAACATTAATCACAGCATTGCTGAAACATACAGCCTGTCCTATTGTATCATAATCTGACAAATATGTCATGCTCATTCATAAACTGTCGTGTAATGAGGTGTCAATGTGATTATTGTAAATCTCTGTCAAGGATGCAAAAGTTCTACATATATTTTGGTCTTGTCCCCCTTAACAATCCTACTCATGATAAATCCTCAGATCCACCAAGAGTACCATTCTTTTCCCTTGAGACAGCCTTTGTTACCCTACCAGCCAGACGCTAGGTGTTGCCTAAGTGGAAATCTCCAATAGAATCACACTATGGATATCGGAAGTCCTTAATTTGGTTCAGTTGGAAAGAATCAGATCAAGAATGAGGGGCTTCTTGAGAAAACTTTGCAAGATGAGGGACCCCTACTTTTGCATATATAAGAGAGCTGAACTTTTTTCATATCCCTGAATGATTTCTATAGCATTTTGATGACATTACAATCATGATGTGACAGACAGCAGACCAACACACAACTATTACTTTATGATTTGGATGTTTCACATTACTATTGTCATTGCAGATACACTTTTATATTTTTATTTTATTATTAATTGTTCTTAGTCTTGGTCTCGGTACAGCTTTGGGTTTGTAGTGTTTGTCCTATTTAGTTCTGGTTTTGTACTGTTTCTGTTTTACCTACTACTCGCACCTTCTTTTTATCACTATCGTACAGACAAAATGTTACTGTCTTCTATTTGGAAAATATCAATAAACACATTGTGGAGGGGAAAAAAGGACACAAACGTTTACATCACCACAAATCTAATCTAGCAGGACACAGTCTTTTGGGAGAATTTCCAAAAACTTTTAAACTCCTTTGACAACATTATTGCAATAAACAGATAAAAAAAAATCCATTATAGACTGGACAGGACCTGCTGTGAGCTATTTGGAAAAATTTAATTTCAAGCGGAGGGTCACTGAGGGAGGCAGTGAAGGTAAAATTGTGTAAAAATAATAATCTACCATAGTTGGTGTTAGTCTGCTGTGCTGCGGTGGTGCTGAACGGACAGCTCCTGTAACATGACTCTATATGAATGTTTCTGCTACGATGATCTATGCAGTTGTCAAGTATTTTCACATTCTTGACTATCATTTAGTGCCAAAGACAATCACTCACTGGTTTTCAGTTAATGTAATTAGAGTGTTCTCGCTCAAAAGTAAGCGTTTTATTCTACTTGTGGAGTTATTTAAAAAATGTCTGTTGATGAAGCTGGTTATTTTTCAGCTAAAACACACATAAAAAGATCAAAACTAGACACCCCTCTGACTCAAGGATAAATAGACAGATGACTGTAACTGCATGTGTAATTGTCCTTGCATGTGACATGAGTAGCCTCATGAGCAGCACCAGAAGAAACCAAAACTTAAGCAATAGTAGAGCAAATAAAAAACATTGCAATACTGTTTTAATTATAAATGGATTCCTTGGCAGAACAAAAACACCATCATCAATTACTGCACCTTTAATTAGTTTGAAGTATCATTTAACCACTACTTAGAGGGTACAACTAAAACTGTTCTATAACCTGTTTAAGGAGCCGAATGAACTGCACAAACTAACATGTGGGGAGCGCAACACAAACCTTTATTGATATTGCACGTACAGATAGAGGTATTAAACTTTGTCAACACTTTATTGATGTGCTGTCCACTAACTTCAAGAAAACAGACATTTTACCAAATTATACCTCATGAAACTTGCATGTCATAGGTAGTGTACAGCTGGCACTTTGTCACATACCCTAGTCCTGGGATAAATTAATTTAAGGTAAATCTGCAACACTTATTTCTTTTTGGCTTATTAGTCAGTATGGAAGCAACAATAATTTAAAAACACAAATGCCAAAGAATTGAGTCCCTGCGCTTTTACTAATTGCTATCTCTTCTGTCATATTGTACTGAGAGAACCTTACCAAGGCAATTAAAGGGGGATGAGTAAAAAACAAAGGGGAGTAAGGTGAATAGGGTATCAGATTTGGTGAACAACCTCCCACGGAAAAGCCAAACTTATCACTTACAAAGTCGACACCAAACTTTCTGCAAAACCAACAGAAAACAGTCATGTTTTCTTTTTTTTTATTTTTTTTTTTTTAGCACCAATCATAATGTTTTGGAAATCTTTGCTATGTTCTATATCAGCACATGGTAAACACTACAGTGAAAACAGCTCATAGTGATCACATCTGTCCACATCAAATCGATCACTATGAGCAGATGGTATTATTATTATATTATTACTATCCTTTGTATTGTGAGAAAATGAAGTAATGCAAAGACAGCTTCACTATTTACTGAATTCTTTGAGCTTTTTCAAAAGGCAGTACAGCTGTTGTCATTATGTGGGATTTTACATCACCAGGCTTTATCAATCAACCACAAGTGCTTTTCACGTGTGCATTTGACTTGTCTCCATCACAACTATTTCTTGTTTTTTGCGTACACTACATAAGGTAGCCTGAGGAACACCAAGTTGCACTCCTGCATCCCGTTTTTGTCATTTTTGTCATAACCTTTGAGGAGATCATGTTTTTCATTAAGAGGAAATTACTCTTTTCTTTTTTCTCTTTGTTCTTACTGTATGGCGCTGCTACACCCCAAATTCTCAGTTTTGAGATCAATAAAGTATATCTATCTATCTATCTATCTATGATTTCAGCATGCATGCAGCATCAGCCTCAGGTAGCCAGCAGGAAGCAGATGGGTTACTGGGACGCAAATATTGTTTAAAGTAAACAAAATAGAAATACTGTGTTTTTAATGTTTTTCCATACGTTGTTATGTATTAAAGACCCAAAACGAACACTGTAAGTGCACTGCTTGATTACTATAAGCTTATTATTTAAATAGCATTTGTATATGATTCTGTCCCAAGCTTTTTGATACAAAAAAAGCGGTGGATCACTATAAGTGTGATCACTGTACATAGCTTCTCGTGTGTATGGTTATGGTTAGGAAGAGATTGCAGTATGGTCAAGGTATGGTTAGGGGCTGGAGAAAGCTCATACTTAGGTTTGATAGAAACACAAATGTTCACTGCTCATCTTCATCAGGACATGACCTCCAGTCTTTGGGATGGAAGTTGGACATGCTACACACCAATCCACCAACTTGAACTTTCCCTTACTTTCCACTTTTCTACATAGAGTACATATATATACTACTTCCTGTGTAGGCACGAAACATTAGTACATACATCTTGAGGTGCAGATTCATATGGATGTAGTCTGTGTATGATGTAGGGGCAGCGGGCTCTAATGATCCTAAAACACCCCCTGCATTATGTTAAACAGTGGCATAGTGGCGTATGTTACAACTCAGCGAGTGTTAAACACTGATACTGTATCTGTGGGCATCTGCAATGGGCAAGAAATTATACACTTCCTTTGGCTATAATTTGTTCAAATTTGTATGTGCCATGTTTTTTCTTTGCCTGCCTATCTATCTCTTTTACCTCTTAGACCCTTTATCTTACCCTTAAATGTCTTAAAATGTAGCTCTGTTTCCTTACTTTATTACAGTATGAGCTCCAATGCTTCACTAAAGCCATTAATCTTAAATGCTTAGTGAAATATTAAAGCCCAAGATGCCAAGTTTTACGATTGCACAATTACATCAAATGGAATTATTCTCGATGTCTTGGGTGTCTTTTTATATTTTCGCAGACTATTACATTTTTTGTACTTTTGAAATCTTGAGTTCTCACCTAGAATTTAAAGTTCTTTGTCTGAAAAACTTTTGACTGCACAGTATGACTTTTATATAATCCCATGCACAATGTGAGTATCCACATGTGGTTTGACTCATTGATTGGACAAAGAGAATCTGAGCTGACAGAGCCTAGACCCGCATGTGATCCTAAAATGATCAGATGATAAAATCTGCACCGACTCAACCGTACTGTAACCTCATCCAGGACTTGCAGTGAAACTAAAAAACACACACACCCTCTTCACGAACAGCTGCGTCAAATTTTCCATGTACAACACCCCACTTTTTTTGTTACTCATTGCCATTAAGATATATTGTCAGGCTCTAGCTTTTGCGATTTAAAGTTTTGTTTATCTGTACTGCATTTTTACATATTTTTAATGTTTGCCCATTCCAAACACAATAACCATAAACATCATCTGTGTTCAATGTGTTGCTTTCTTTACAAGACAAAGCAATTTGCAAAAATTGGTCAGCATAAGTGAAAATGAGGTTGCCACAAGTAGTTTTTGTGATATTATAACAACAGGACGCAGTATTCATCATCAGTAAGTGCCATCTAGAGCTGCAGCTTCAATTTCAGCACCCATTCACCTTTAAGCTTCCTAAAACATAATGATGAGCATTTGGTCTGTTTAAATGGCAGCCGATAATCACCACCTCCGATAGGCTCACTAAAGCACTCCTCCACGGGGCTTTTGCTTTCCTGCCTCCCACTCAGCTCTGTTCTCAGCAGTTTGTGGCCTGAAGATTGGTAAAAGCCACCAGGAGGCTGAACACTCTGCCTTCTTTTATTCTTGGTCAACATTTTAGATAAAAGCTGCAAAGTAGAATGAATTCTGTGACTCATGGGTGGGAATCTTGCAATGAGTCAAACCTGAAAAACACTGGTTCAGCTGCAAATCGCATACTGAATTCACTGTGTGTAACTTATTAAGAGTTGTGCTTCTTTGCTGAGTTTTTGTTACATGCATCTATTCTACCTACATGACATGAGGCAACCAGAACAGAGCAAAGGGGGAGTTTTTTCTGCAATAATAAGTCAGCTAACAGTGGTTTCCAGATGTTTCTGTAGGATAGTGAGTTGATTGGGGTACTGGGTGGTAAGGATGCCAGCTTTTGTAATGAAGCTTAAGTGTGAGAAAATTTCATCCAATGCACAGGTTTCCTCTGGAGAGCTTTTGCAACAGATGGTTGTCTATATGTGTCAGGTAAGTACCTGTCTTTCTTGTCTCAGCCAAATACAACCTGGAGTCATGCAGGTCCTGATTAGTAGACAGGAAACAATGCGCTAAGAACTGTGAATATACAGCGCTGTCTATTAGTGATTTTAAATCCGACTAATGCTAATTGTATGCTATTGAGCTTCTCAATGCCAGCAGAGCAAAGTTCCCTGCTCTTGATTAGTTAGATGATGTTCTGACTCTATTTGATGGGGTCATTGTCGTCCACGGCAATGCCATTACACGGTTGAGTGATCTTGCTCTTTTACCCGGCCATTGTTCTTCAGGCGTAAATGAGTACAAGAATTGAATCACTATCTGAAAGAATCACAAAAATTCAGCCGAAGGTGCAGATATTACCCAATGTTGTTAAGTGAACTGCCCGTCTCCTGCACAAGAACTCATCATTGTTAATGATGAGGTCCACGAGGACAATGTCATCTGCAAATGCTAATAATTTAACTGATGAATGGTAGGATGTAAAATCATTTTTGTGGCAGGAGTTGAGGTGGTAAACATTTTGCTGTGAGATAAGATCGAGTGGGAGGTATATGTCAGGTTCTAACTCGCTAAATTGCTTTCAAACTGTCAGACAATGCCAGTAGATTGAAGGATGAAGTACCCTCGGGCAACTTTCTACGGCACAGTTCTGACGTAAGGTATTGAGTGTGAATCTGAAGTTCATAAAATGTTACAGGAGCAAGGTACATTCTGGTGTCCAGAGATATAATCTAGGCCAGAGCTGTTTGTGTAACAGAATGAGTCTCCTTGTATACAAACTGCAGTCAAACAATAGAACTGAGACATATTCAAAGGCAGCACACAAAATATAGAGCCTCATTACGTCTGAGCTCAGTGGTGCTGGCCTGAAGTGAAGAGGGTGGCAGGTAACCTTTATTTTCCTCTAGATCAGAAAATAGTTCCTGAGATACTTAAAAAGAAAAACACTTTCAAGTGACTCAGGTGCTCCTTTCCTATCATTTTCATATTTATTCCCCAAAATGGAAACTACAGTGGCTTTACAAAACCACTCGACTCACAATCTTAGAATAAATCCGAATAGAAATACCAACAAAGAACAACGCTGAAAACTCTGATTAGTGGTATCTGATGTAATCCAACAAACGTGCAACAGATCACAAATATCCGGCAATGAATTTTAATTTAAAAACTGCCTCTCTAAACATTTTGCTTGGTACTCATATCCAAAACATCTGTCCAGATTTTAGACATTAAAAACTAAATAAAGTAACAATCATAGTGATTTGGATGTGTGAAGCCTTTTCTACTTTTTGGTGTCCTTGCTCACATGCACCCCAACTCCCTCCTTTCTTTCTTATTCTTGTTTTGCTTACGTTTTTTTCTTATACTAGAATAACACCTGTTGGAAACAATTTTTTAGGAATATCATTTGCAGCTTTTGCAAAACGGAAACACCTTCAAGAGCGTCTTTGCTGCACTGTCCTTTAAAGACTAAATTCTTTTCAAACTTTTCGCCCTTCTCTCTCAGTTCAAACCTCTCATTTTTCTTTGTTAATGAATTTCCCAGGCCCTCAGACGAGCTGTTGAACAGTGAATCAATGACGGGCTATTCTTTACTGTAGATGCATTTGGTAGAGTGCTCTTCTGGAAGGCCTCCAGCACAATGTCACTCTCAAGAAGTCTGATTATGTACAATGGCCCTTGGCCTGGACATAAGCTTTTATGCTCTGTGTTACTCAAATGCTTTTATGCTTCGATTTCAACCCTTGTTTGGCCAGGGAGAGTTCCAGTTATATTCATTCATGTATTAAAGTGACAATCTAACTGCAACTTTGATCCAGATTTTGTTGAATGTAAAGACTAAATGTTAAAGGTTCCATGTCAATCATGAATTATTCCCTTTAAAAATGTTATTGGACATCTGAACAAACTGAGATTAAACTTTGTACAAACATTCATGTTTCCCAGAGGATTAATCTTACTCTGATGATCCCCTGAGCTTTCCTGTATGCCACCATGGAATGCCATTTGAGGCTTTCAGTAAAAGGAGCGTTGACAACGTTTGGATGGACTGCCACAAAATTTGGTTCATTCATGTCTCATTCAGGATAAACTGTAATATGTTTGGTGTTCCTCTGACTTTTCACCTTACGCCATCATTAGTATAAACTTTTCCTTGAATGGGTTAGTCCACAAACTCATGCAATCACATATCGGTCATATGCAGTATTGTCATGGTAGCTGATGAGTTGTGTGTACTACTAGGTAGATGGAAGTGGGTATACTCTCCTATATATTACATTGTTTGCGCTGCACATCATTACTTCAGCCTAACAAACAACATATGTGTGCTGCTGGTAAAAATGACCTATGTGGTAGGGACATTCTCAAGCTTTTTTTGTCCTGTATTTCCCCCAACCATTATATTGCCCAACCCCCCAACAAAACCCTGCGCCCCTCCTGAAAACTCAATTCAGTTTTATTGCATTTTATATATAGCACCAAATCACAACAAAAGTCATCTAAGGTCACTTTTCATTTAGAGTAGCTCTGCATCATGTTTTTGTTTTTATTATTAGATATACTAGGTATACTTTTGTCATTTATCTAATTTATGTCTCTACTACATAGCACACACACACACACAGACAAAAACACACATGCACATACACTCACTGACAAAGACCGACAGTCTTAATAGCCAATGAGTAAATCATTAATGGCGAGACATCAACCCCAACTGTCTGAAAAGCACATATCTACATTTTTTAGATGCACACAAGATAAAAACTAGCATCAGTGGCGAGGGTGCAAACGTTAGCGCTGCTGCTAATCAAAGTACCAGCGAGTGTAAGCAGCTCTCTTGCTGCTGGTCCAAGTCCCAAACAGAATACTACCAACTTTCCTGCTTGAACTGCATCCCCTGACAAACAGCTCTGGACTCACCACAGGATGACAGGCTTTGATCCAACTTGGCTCTCAGAAAGGAAATACTCCTCCTGGCACTACGAATAAATAAATAAATAAATAAATACATAAATAAGCTATCGACGAATACAGTCTATAGAAAACGAATAATTAACCAAATTTCTTTATTGGTTGGTAATATGAGCCGAAGAGAGGGCTCCTCATTCTAACAAGCAAAATACTTGTTACAACGAAATAAGTTTGTTTGTCACTATACCTAGTACATTCCCTATGTTGTTATTATGAGAAGTGTCAAACCTGAGCTTGACAGTAAAACATTTAAGGATAAATCCAGCAGAATTTCATGTGATAAATATTACAAATGGATAGTTACTTTGTGATGCTCACATAATGACATAAGAGAAATAAATGACATGGTTGAAAAATGGGATCTTAATGCTATAAACAGTAACACACAAGAGAACGCCTAAGAGTAGCTACCAAATAAGCTCAGTAGTTACCTTCCTTTCAATCCTCCCTCCTTCTCCTCCTCATGTCCCCCTTGGCAAAATTAATTTAGCCGTTCCTTATTCACAGCGGGTTTATTAGTTTGCTTTAGTCTTTGACTCCCTTAAGATTTCTTTAATTACAGATTCTCACCACTGTGAACTAAAAATGGTGTGTCTGTATGTATGTGGTGGTTTGTGAGTGTGTGCCAACATGTCAGGGGGTCTTTATGCTTTGAGGAATTTGGTGCAAGTGTAATTTCTAGGTTTACATGTTCCTATGGGCGTTAATATTATAATATCAGTGTTCAAGTCTGGTTGTGTGCGCGCGCGTGCGTGTGCGTATACTCGTCTGTCAATGTACAAGTCTCCTTTGTTTAATATCGGAGGTTCAAAAGCACTCGTGTGTACCCTGTGGGTCTTTGAAGCCTTGCATTAATGGATAGGTTATATTATGCATGCACCACTTCTTTTACTCTTCTAAGACAAAAAAAGAAAGAAAATCTTTCTTTTCAGGTGTCCTAAGTTATTGCAAAAAGAGCTTTCTAATTTGCCCAGGTGCAGTTCAAAGAATAAAACTTCCTGCCAGGCTGACACATTTATTAGATTACTGTTTCAGGTTTTCAGTAATATGAGGGAGCAGTATCTCATGTGGCACCCTCAGGAGGTCTATCCTCCGTTGCTGTGGCAAATTATAAATCAAGTCTGAGTCTCAGTCTCTTCTTTATGCCTTTGCAAATCAATAGCAAGGTGCAAATGAGATCTTATTTCATCATTTTCACCTTCTTCTTCCAATATTTTCTTAGACAACGACATGGTTGGGATTTTTGGCATGCACAGGCATAAAAGAAATCCAGCAGGAGACCGATTGCAGTTTAACACCAGCTGATTTGTTTTCCTTTCTGTGAGTCATCAGCAGAAATATGAATATTATATTTACAAAATACGGCTGTTTTAAACCTTTGATACAGAGAGGGAAAGATCCTGATGACTGCTCCTAGCACACACATCTATAGAACATACACCTGTAGCGATGTATTGTATACTGAGGTAAAATACACATACTGAGATATATACTTATTGTATAGAGTAAGGCTGCAATGATTAGTCAAAAATCACTCATTAAATATATTTGTCTTTGATTAGCCTGTCAATTTAAAGCAAAAAATAATAATATTACCTAATTACAGGCAATTTGCCACACTTTGTCTGATGTCAGCATTCGTCAGCTGGTGGCCTCTGGGCTGCATATGGCTCGCCAAAGCTTCCTATCTGACCTGCAGAAAACAGATAAATTCTTAAGATTTTTATTATTAGCTTATGATTAGCCCAAAGCCGGGTAAGATAAGGCTACTAGAAAATATCACAGGTTATTCGTTTTTAATAACTTACAGAAACATTTGGTGCAATAATCCACCTTCCAACTTCTCTTCCCCATTCTCTGTCACTCTTTCTCTCTCTCTCTCTCTCTCTGTCACACACACATACACACACACACACACACACACACACACACACACACACACACACACACACTGCAGTGCTCAGTCTGTGTCTCTGTCCTTTTTCTGTCCTCAGTCCTGACAATTGTATAACTATAATGCATAAAGGTAGCGGATTGCGATTGGTCAGGTCGGGTGGGGCTTGGGTGGTTGATTAATCCATATTTTTACTGGTTAAGTTTAAAAAGGTGAGGCTGAAACCAATTTCTGTCTTATAAATGGAATACAGCCCATGCCATATATTAATGCAAGGACAGGGACAAAGTCATAGCTCTTATTTTACATTTTGTTTCATTTTTCCCTACATGCTCTTATTTAACATTTCCTTTTATTTTTTGCACATGCTGTTATTTAATTGACAGCGCCCAAGTGTCTGTTTTGAAAAATTCTGGCCCTCAGACAAATAACTCTCGTCTTTTCTGATGGTAAATTGGTATGTCTGGGTTTTGAACTATTGGTTGAACAAAAAGACATAAAGTTTGGCTTTAGGCAAATTAAGATTTTCATATTTCACCATTTTCTTACCATTTTTACATATATTTACCCTTCAAGGGGAATATAATATATCATCAGTCAATAACAATACTTTGGTTGCAAGCCACCTGTCGCTTTACACTGTGTTGTTTATTGTATCTGTGAGTGCTTTGCTCTGCAGCTACTGAGAAGCCAGAGCATTCTCAGTACAGCATAGATTCACTTGTGTAAGCCAAACTTTTTTTGTCAGTTGATTTTAGCTTTTTAGTTGCCTTAAGATAACATGCTAGTTCTGGAATAAACCGAGAGGGAATTGATTTGGCAACAGGAGGTGAAGGAAGAAATGAGTGCAGGAGGGTGTAGATACAGAGTCATTTGTCTTTTGAAAGCTGTATTTTTGAGCCGCTGGGTGATGGGGTGCCCTGTGTCTATAGTATGTGGTACATGCAAGATTTTAGGTGAGGAAAAAACACTTGTGACCAGGATGGTTTCCCCACCTGAAGATCGATGAAAGTCTTTTACTGTATAGATCAGTGATATCCTTCTTCCGCTTAAAAACACACACACCTCTGCACAAAGAGCAAAAAGCACTTACACACAGCTGGAGAACACTTTCTCCAATCTTTTGACCTCAGCATGTTGAGCGCAAAAGCGCGAGTCCATCAAGTCAAGTCATCAATCACTTGTAAGAAACTGCAAAGAAATTTCAGCTGAAAACCTCACCATTACTTGTGTAGTGTAGGGAACATCTTAACTGTACTTAACATGCAACTTTTCCTCTGAATTGTCAAGAGCATACAGCATCCACCTGATATATTCAAATATTTTGGGTCTCCTTCAATAATAGCTTCTCATTTGCAAAACATTTTAGTACTACTGTGTTTGCCAAACACATCTGGGAGGAAATAAAAAAGCTGCCTTGAGTACATGCACTGACAACAACCTTCTGCAAAGACATTGTAGTTAAGGCGTTTCGGTGGATGACTGGGCACACTGCATCTTACGCAGAGTTAGATTAAAACTAACAAACACTTGGTTAATAAGGTTAGAGAAAAATAATGTTCTCATTTTTTTAAAGTTGATGCCTTAATGCTTCAAGTAAGCATTAAATTTTTTAATACTTGACAAGGACTCTGATCTTTTCCAAAAAGCACCTAAAACACACCAACAATTTCTTACATATACAGTCAGTAATAATAATGGACACTGCAGTTTGGGACAGCGCAATCAGTACCGCAGGCATTGCACTGGACTGACGTGGTGAAGATGGAGCTTAGCCAAAAGTCAAAGATCTCGATATATTAGTGCATCTATATCCCAACCCTCACCTCTGGTCATGAGCTTTGGGTAATGATCGAAAGAATGAGATCATGGTTACAAGTTGTCGGAATCAGTTTTCTATGTAGGGTGGCTGGGCTCAGCATTAGAGGTAGGATGAGGAGCTCAGACATTCGGATGGAGCTCGCAGTAAAACCACTGCTCCTTTATTTTGAAAGCCGCCAGTTGAGGTGGTTCTGAATGCCTCCTGGGTGCCTCCCATTTGAGGTTTTCTGGGATGTCCAACTGGTAGGAGGCCCTGCGGAAGACCCAGAAAACGCTGGAGGGATTACACATCTAATCTGGCTTGGGAACTTCCCCAGAATTCCCCATGAGGAGCTGGAAGGTGTCGCCTGGGAGAGGGATGTCTGGAGAGCTTTGTTGAGGCCTCAACCCCTGGATAAGCGGATGGATGGATGGTTGTCATGTTTTGCTGTATACTGTGCAATATTCAAAATGCATGTTGCAAAGTGCCACACATTTCAGCTGCATTTAGAATACCATATTGATGTTGAAAACTGTGATTCATGATTTCACATGGCTTTTGTAATATATGTAATATGTCTTCAGGCAAAGTTTACTCTTCTAGATTAATTTGTGCTCAATTTTTACAGTTTTCAGAGTTTTTACTTACTTTTACTAGTCATTTACTAGGCTAGGTTTAAACATCCATTTTAAACGTTAGGGAATTAGTCATTAATAACATCCCTATTTCTTTGGACTTTGAAAGGAAGGCCCATGCAGGCCACCCATGACCACAGTGCTGCTCTACATAGAGCACTTTCAAACTAATAAGGCACATTCCTCTTACTGTGGCACAAAGCTGATGAATGGGGCAATTAACACACTTGCAGAATGACCACATTAAACTTCACAGTCCTCTGGTGGGGCAGCTAATGGTCTTGGAGATCTGACACACTGATATCAGGCAGATAAATGAAAGGTGATACATCTGAGGGGAAACATGAGAAATGTTTTGTTAATGTTGTTTAATGGCTCCCATGGGCCTTAAGTGGCAGCATATTGTACTCATACTGATGAAAATGGTGGGATGGACTTTGCCTAGATACAATATAATTCAACTCAGGCTTTCAAAACAACACAATATATCCAGAATGCTATGCAGTACATACGCAAATAAGAAAATAGACTTCAGTGACAAAAGATCACAAGCTCATAATTCACATAGACACACACACATGCACACACACAAACAACCAACCAGGCAAACAAAATCAAGCTTGGTTAAAGCTATGGGGGACTGACACATTTAGACCCAAACCTAATGTAGCAACAGACAGGCCTGTGGCCAGATGATCTCATGACTGTGACAGCATGGTATGATGGTAGGAGTTCACTAATGTAAGCAGGGATGAGACTGTGCTCTGCAGAATCCAGTGAAGAGAGGAGGGAGTTTGAGTAGGATGGTCTCTTTCTTGATCATGTTAAAAGCCTTGGCGCAGCATTGTGAACAAGCTGGAGACTGAATTAACAGGTCTGAGTGATATAAAGTATAAAGAGTTGCACTAATGAAGGCTGGATGGAAATGAAAGTGTTGATGATTTTTTTCTAAGTCAGACACACACATAAAGGATCCTGATTGAAGCTGGATTTGCCAAAAAAAAAAAAAGTGATTATCCAACTTTCCCAGATTTTGCCTTCACAAACAGACGAGGTTTGGTGTAAACACACAGGTATTATCATCAAGTATTTTAAGGTAACGTAATTTCTTGGCAAAATAAATTCATTAAAGGTATACTTTGCAGAAACTGGCGGTGATGGTTTGTAAACCGTATCGCCAGCAAAAGCGTGGTGAAAGTCAACAGATTCACCCTGATTTTGTGACAGGCTTTAACCGTTGGGCATTTGACCTCATTATATTTGCATTTTGTCTGGCAATGTGTGAAATTTTTGTAGCTTCCTCTTGAAAGTATGCTGCTTATGATTAGGAAACTGGTTGCTACCTTTTTCTAAAACACTGACTCTAATTCAAGTAGATCTAGCTGTGGCTGCAGACAGTCAAACTATATGTTTTGTATATGTTTTGTTGCTAACTTGACAGTTAGCAGACCTAAGAGAATTGGAAAGATTTTTTTCCTGCTAACTCTTTATTGAATAACATGATGTGTTGATTATCCGGAAATAAAATGCTATGGGGCAGTAAACAACTCACTGCAGAGAAAACATAAGACCTTGGGAGAGAAATCTTAAGTTATTAATACAGCTGGTTAGTGTGTTTGCAGACAGCTCACTAGCTACAGCTTACTTGTACGACTGGAACTTTGGTGTTATGGACTGGTTTTCTTTCATCCATATAAAAAGCATAATGAAAGCCATGCATGTGTATTATGGCTTTAACACAAGGTAAATTTGTGTGTCAGGTACAGGTTTTCATCACTGAGGCAGTGTTTTCTCTACTTCTTTTTTTTTCAACTTACAATTTCTCAGATTCTGATAAATTAATTTCATTGGTATTACAATTCTGTTCGACCTGTCACCTTGACCTGACTAAAGCACTGAGGACATTCAGTACTCCTCAAGTGTGATAAGCAAGCTGAGAGTGAAGCTTTTGATTGCCTTTCTCATCCTCAAATCTTCCCATCTCTTTCTACTTTTGATTTTATCAAATGGTTTTATTGAAATTAATTTAAATACAGATATGAATAAGCACATAACCTCAACCTGAATTAGATGATAATGCTGCAAACGGGATGTCAGGGTTACTGGCATTTTGCCCGTCTCGTAACCGTCCTAAATATAAAACACAAATACAAAAAGATAAACCCACATAATAGTAGGAAAAAGATAAGTGTTTGCCAAAAGGTACTTTAGGATGTACATTACTGCCTTTCAAGCCTTATTGGACATTCCAGAAAATGTGTGATCACCAAAAACATTAAATCGAGTAAAAATTTATAACAGTGGCTTCATTAGATTAAGAAACTGAGAGGAAAGGTGATTAGATGGCTCTCGCCATGCAAGACACTGAGCTATATGAGCTGAGATGTATCATTTGAAAATCTAAAGTAATAAACTAGAATATTTCACTAATACTTTCAAAACTCAACACTCCAGCTATTCACACATGAATATGAATTGACAATTTAACATATTTGGCATCTTGGAGGATGGGTAAACTGTCCTCGAAAGGCTCATTGCCCAATTCATCATAAAACAAACATCTGTGGTACTGGACCTTTGCCCCATTATCAAAAACTGCCGACCTGTTACAATAAAACTAGAGATCAATCTACCCAAGCAGGGTAGTTAGCATTGTAGGATGCTTACCAATCAGCTACCATAAAAAATAAAATAAAATAAAATAAAATAAAATAAAATAAAATAAAATAAAATAGAATAAAATAAAATAAAATAAAATAAAGTTTACAGTACATTACCATAAATTATAGCTAAATTCATCTAGGGTATCTTAAGTTATGTATCCTGTTGAGTAATATTTGAAAAATGTATTATAATAAGAAAAAAAAAAGAAAAAAAACACTTGAGTGAGACTTCCTCTAAATGTCAAGAAATGCCAAGGATAAGCTACATCAAACTGACTTTTAGTTGTTAAGTATAGTCAGAGGGACTAATTCACAGTTGGTAAACACTAGAGTGGCCTTTAATGATCACTTAAGAGCCAAGAGTGGACAAACAGAAGATGTGTTTCCTTTCATTTCTTTTAAGCTCTTATTGTTTTCTCTCTTTACTCCACAGAGGGATCCAGGGGAAGAAATGTGGCACTATCATCCTGTCCGCAGAGGAGCTGAGCAATTGTCGAGTGAGTAAAGCATAATAATCTCCCCAGCCAAACACACATTAGCAGGCAAACATCTGTCAACGAAGCCTGGTTAAACAGACTTTGCACAAAGTGGATTGAGCAGGATAGAGGCTTAAAAGGGCAAATAAGCCACAGACAAAGGAAACTTCCTGTTAACTTTGTCAAACTCACACTGACAGTTTCTTTTTATGTTGTGCTCATAACCACATAGATTTTGTGTTAATGCTTGTAATTTTACAAAAATACAAATATTGGGCTTTTGTTGCTTAGCACTTGCTATGTCTTATGTAAACTGAAAGGTCAACATGACAAAAAGGCCAAATCTCTGAGGTATATTGCAGTCTGTGCTCTCGACAGCGCCATGTTCAAAAACCTGAATACCAGCTAAACTGCTCTTTACAGCGGGGACATCTTGTTCTCAATCCAAAGTCATCAAATACCACCAGTTTGTCTGTGATTTTGGTGTAAGATATCAACACAAGATGCAGTGGTATGATATGCAGATGGGCAGCGTCAGTTGATAACATGTCTGGACAGAATCTGTGGCGGCCATATGATACACTGCAGGACGGCACTGGACTGAATTGCTACCGGGAATGACATAATATAAAGAGCTGGAAGGTCCCTACAGGGGAAGACGGGAGTGGTTGTGGATGGGTCGAACAAATACCAGACTTCTAAACCTAACCACCTGTGCCTTTGTAGTGTAATTCTATGCATGTGCTTTTATTGTAGTCCCGGCGTTGGTTGCCATGTGCGTTTTTTTACTTAAACGTAACAACGTGCTTTTGTTGCCTAATCCTAACCTCATGCTTTTGTTGGCATTCCGGTGTTGGTTGCAGCATCCCATAATATCAGCAGCAGATGCAGGACACCTACAACGTAATATATAGACGCAAAAGTCCACTGACAAAGCAACGGTATGTGACAATATGTGATGAAAACATGTTGGCAGAGAATATAATCGCAGTAGTAAAAAGTTTTGGAAGTGAGTTGAATTAAAAATGGCCATTAGTGAATAAATACCCAATTATCAATTCAGCTAAGGAGAAACAGCATTAGCTTTGCACCATTCCCTGACATCTCATTTCCTCTTTTGGACCTCCATGGACTCTATAGCCAGACGTAGTGGGCTCTTCTCCTCATGTGATCGTTCTGTGGCAATTGCCCCGGGAGCCATCGCTATCCATGCTTGCTAAAAATGGCTGATGTGATTGTGATGGTCAATCTGTCTCTATTCCTTGGTGTTGCATACTAAAGTATGTTGCCAAGCCTCTGCACAACAGTTTACCCCCAGCCCCTCCCCACATCACATTGAAAAAATATATTCTGGCTTAGGGGAGGCAGGCGGAAATCAAGGAAGCCCAAAGCTTTTAAAAGGAAAAAAAAAGTTATTACAATGTGAGGTATCAGATAAAAAGTATTTGGTATCTGAGCTGAAACTCAGGTATCACAATGGCATGTATCTATTTACATACCTATCCATCTATCTACCTACCCACAGTACCCATTACACCCATCACACCCAGACACTCACACACCTCTCAGAATATAACAGACAGGGCAGCTGTTCTCACTCTGCCAAGGGTCCCCTCGTCTGATGAAATGCCCCAGGAACATGATTTGGTGGTTGCTGCCTGTCCCCTCAACCAACACTGGTATAAAGCTTTGGATGTTCCACTGGACTACCAGCATGCACATTACAGGAGGATACTGAAAAGCAAGGGAGTGCAACAGAGCAAAGAGCACTAAAAGAGAGTGAGAAAGAAAGAAGAGGAGTGGAGGAGAGAAGAAAAAAATGGCACAATGAAAATGAAAGAGCAAACTAGCAGTTATCAAATGGAAAGAAACACAAATTTGTGTGTGTGTGTGTGTGTGTGTGTGTGTGTGTGTGTGTGTGTGTGTGTGTGTGTGTGTGTGTGCACGCACGCGTGTGTAGAGAGAGAGAGAGGGAGAGAAATAGTCAGTTAGAAACAGATACAAAGACAGTGAAGTGAATCAATAGAAAATTACTTCATGTACCAGCTCTCAGCTGTAAGAACAGGCTGGCTGATGATAGTGTGAGACCGAGCGGTGGTTAATTAAAACGCAGCACTGCCTGACCTTGTCCCCTGTAGACCATGACACACACACAGAGGCGAGCATTTGCATTCACACAGGTGTACACACAAACATGCACACTTGCTTCCTTTTTCATCAACTTGTTCACATCGTGCTGAAATACTTAAATAGATACAAACACAACTCTGTTAACATGGAAAGCCTGGTTGAAGCTGCATAGCTGATACATAGCATTTAGAAGTTCAAGAAACAGACATTTTCCCCACAAGTTGGTGGGGACTAAAGAAGAGCTAAAAAGAGAGTGAACTTATATTTGCTGTTTGATGCCAAGTTATGCTAATATGCTCCATTACTGCTGGATGTGTAAATAAGAAACCATTTGTATAGCACTTTTCTAGTTGTTCGACCACTCAAAGCACTTTCACACCACAAGTCACATTCACCCATTGACACACACAGTCATACACTGGTGGCCAAAGATACAGTTCAAAGTACCACCTGCTACTCAGTTTTTGAAACACACACTTACACCAAAAGAACAGCTATCAGGAACAATTTAGGGTTCAGTATCTTGCCCAAGAATACTTCAACATGTTGACTGAAGGAGCTGGGGATCAAACTACCAACTACGAACATTTCGATTAATGGACAACACACTCTACTTTTTGAGCCACAGCCAGGGTGTCAAAGCAATGTTTTGTTTACGGCTCATTTCTACTGCCCTAAAGAGGCCTCAACTCTAGCAGCTTAAAGTGAGACTGAGCATTTATATCCAGACCTAAATGCGCCATATGTAATTCTGGAGAAAGATAGTTTATTGTTTGGTCTCATTCCCAGGCCATCAAATACTGGCGCTTTGGGTTCATGGTTCGGTCTGACAACCAGCCCAAAATCAAAGCTATTCGATGAGCTAGGAATGAGACTCAACAATGCCTTTCAATCTTCAGAATTAAATAATGTCCCTTTTTTTGGAAACACTTAAATCATGACTAAAATTCGACATATGGGTTATGCAAAAAGATTGGCTATATCCAAAAAGGTGACTTGCCAGTGTGTCTCACTGGGTTTAACAGGTTAACATGCATTTAGCATTCATGAACGAACATTATTCATGAGTTTCCATTCGTGATGTAGTCTCAAAAGAAGTGTGCTTGCATACCCTGCAGTGGGAAAATATAAGACATTTGTACACGCTCATTATTATACCTTCACTCAAAACTAGTGTTGGATAAATGTGGTGGATGCATTTTGCAGACACTTTGCCCAATTTTTCACCTTCTTTGTGATGTAGAAAGTGAAGCGTGCAGTTAGTGTTTCTCGAGTGTCTAGGAAATAACTGATATTTGAAAGGAGACTTGGCATCTAACAACTCTAGTTGTTGGTTGTAAACATACTTTGGGGTATATTTAAAACTCATGTATAGCAGTATTTAATATTTTTAAAACCTCTGATGACAAAAAGATGAACACTACTTTTATTTAGCCATAGGGGTCTTCAGCTTTTGTTGATATAAGCTGGCTGGTTTAGTCTTCAGACATAAAACTACAAAGTGCAATTAAGTCTTAAAACAGAGATATGTACATTTCTAGGATACCTTTTCAAAATTTGTCTCACTACAGGAGTTCAACCTCATTAAAATGATAAGCGCAGGAAGAAAATCTCAAGCTAATAAACTGAGGCCATAGCAAAACTGATAGCATCAAATAATTAGATTTGCTAGAACAGAGGGTCACTGTGCCTTATTTTATCACCTGCCAACTTTGTTTCTCACAATTTCCACTGGCAAAGGAAACTTAGAGTAGAAAACATCAGTAGCCAAAGGTGAATAATAACATATTTTGCTGTCACCGTATGGTAATAGAAATACCAAGTGACTGGGCTCAAAATACAGTCTTCTGTGTACATGCACTGGTGCATGTTACTTTTAAGATTACATTCACAGACTTTTTTGTCCTGCACATTTTTTTTTTTTTACTGTACAATTTGGTGTGGTCCAACCTCGACTTGGCAGCTCTGCCAACGTATCCGCATACACAGTTCATATGATATCTTACAAAAAAGCAAATACAACAGTTGATATGATATCTAGTGAGCACCCCAGGAATGTCTTTGTCACATTTTGTATTTCATGTAAAGTCACTGCTTGAGGAAAAGTTAGGCATATGAGGTTTAGGTAAAGTTATGTAAGTTAGGTGTAGGAAAAGACCCACAGTAACGACGTAGCTTAAAATAACTCTCTGTAATGCTACAGGTTACAAATAAATGCAGGGCAGAAGAAAACATTTTTGATCATTTCAAATTAACTGATATCCAAAACATCTATGTCAACAACAGCTTTAATAAATCGGGACCATATGGATAAAATGCCACGAGAGCTTAAGGAGCAGAACTGGTAATTAGAAAAAGATTGTTTTTTTCCATCTGATCAAGTTTATGAAGCGTGCAGTGAAGTAATCAATTTAAGCATATTGAAACATTTCTCCAACTCCATGTGCTAGTTATTAAAAGTTTTGGCAGCTATCTAAACACTTCAACAATCAAAATATTAGTTTGCATTAGTTTGATTAACTCCCTCTTGCAAACACCACTGACACACTCAAAGCGACCAGTTTGTGGGTGAGGCTACAGCGCCATGCAAAAACAACATTCTGGGGGGCTTTATTATTAAGCAGCCTTAAAAATAGAGGCTGACAACAGCAAACCCTGATCCTGCAGGATTCTGACAAATACACTTATCTAGTGGAAACATAAAAATGTAATGCTGTTGCTCATAGCAGAAGACACAAACTTATAGATTAGCCTCATGATAATAGCTACACAATTTTATAAATGAAAACTCATGACTATATTGACCGCATGGCTGCTGCCTACATGATCCGAGTCCAGTTGCAGCTCCACAAAGCAATCCAGGGCTGGTCCATAAGAGATATTTTTACCCCCTGAACATACAGTATTTGCAACGGGGTATATGAGCAGAGTGGGAGCAGAGCAGTGCAATTTTGTTTGGAGCGTTTTCTGTGTTCCCTCCTGCTTCAAGATAAAGCTCAATCACACGAAGAGGATTTTCCATTTTGCTTTATTTGCAAAAATGTAACCGCCGGACTGTTTTGCAGTCCGTATCTTCAGGCCACCAACAGCCAGTGGAGATATTCTTCATCTAACAGTATAAAAAATGCGGTGACTATCTGGAAAGAAACTCCATTTTTGCCCTTCTCTCTTGCAGCACCTCTACTATTTTCATCCTTTGATTGCAAATTTGATCAAATATTCTTCTTTGCTTCACACGACACATCCACGTCCACTCACGTCTAGGGATGTCCTGAACTGACCTTAAACATCGGATCAAGAGCCGATCCAGGCATTTTTTGACTGATAGGGATCAGGTACATTTAGCTCATAGAGCATCCTTTGTTTTATGTTAGCTGTCACCCATGACTTTACTTTCATGCAGAGCAAGATGGAGCGCAGCCTTTGTCTCCTCTGCTCCACTATCCTCTCTCTCTCTCCTCTCTGCTAAACTGAAGAGCAGCGGCTGAGCCCCGCCCACCACGAAACACTTCACGCCATAAACGAAAATGCAGTATGAGACTGTTAATTTATGTTATTTACTGAAGTTCTGAGTTTCATTTCAGCTCAGTGTAGGAGAGTCATATTTTGGTTTCAGCTACAACGCATGGTGTTTTTCCAACCTGCTCTAAGAGAGCAAAGGAGACTGTTGCACAGCTTAGTACAGCCACACTTGCCACTTTAAAGTGAAGCAAAGCCCCCCGAGCAAAAAGCCAACATGACTTATTTAATAATGAAGTGTAATCCATCCCAACAGATGTGCATGCAACAAAAATAAGGACTCCTAACGGGACAAAGACGGGACAGAGACATTCCCTCGAGTATCTCCTCGAGACAGACTGAAGAAGGTGTCTTTAAATGACTTTAAAGACACCTTCTTAAAGTGGGCACTGTGCAGCTATATTATCTAACAAAAGTATGCAATTGGGACTTGGTATCAGCAGATAATCAATATTAAATCCCAGATCGGGATCGCAGGCAAAACAACATGATAAGGAAATCCCTAGTTGCCTCCCTTCTTTCGCCTCCATGTACTGTCTTCTTCTTTAATGCCTCTAAATTTCACGTCCCATTGTAAAATAAATCTGAAAGGTAGCATTCAGCGCATTTGCCAAAGAGTTCTCTTTTAGGGTGAGCAGAGAAACAAGAGGGATGAAGAAAATATCAACTGTAAAAAATAGAAAACCTGGAGCAGCTGGGAGTTGTGCGATTAGAAGATGCGGGTGGAGAGTGGGAAGCAGAAATAGCTGACGCTCTATTCCACACATGTACGTTGTTTGTCAATCCTTATTAAATGCTACAAGATGACATAAATCACAGATTTCGTATCCTGTGGCTTTAAATCAAGCAAGAAAAAGGAGAAGCTCATCCAGGCAAGGAATTACCTATTTGTGGAACCACACATATAAAAGAATACATAATCACTAAGGACCATGTACTGTACGTTAGCTATCGTAATTTAGAGTGTGTACTCGTGTGTATGCTGAGCACGCAGGGAAACATCATACAAACACGAGAGTTATTTGCCATCGTTATCATGTCAGGTCAGCCTCTCCCTTTTCTCCCCCCAGCTTCACCACATCAGCATTTAATTGAGTCACTATCCCATCTTCCTTTTTGCCTTGCCGTATATCGTTTTTTTCCACATTTAACCCCAAGAGACACAAAAAACTGCCTCACACTAATTCATGCCGATCTAATTCCAATTGTAAATGCACTGGTTTGGCACTCACACCACACTTTAACTATCTGCTCCCTATTTCTTCTGTCTTAATTAGTGCATCTATAACTCTTTCTGCAGCAACACACACACACACACTCTCCCGGCTGTCACAAACACTCCTTCATTACTCCCCGGAGGGTGTGAATGTGTCTCTACCTCGCCTGGCCCCCCTGTTTAAATATTGATACTCTGATTCTCTCCATATTAGCAAATGGCTGTTGATCACAGACCTTTGCAGCAGGAGTGTGTGTTCGTGCAACAGAACCTTAATGAGGCAGGAGCAGATGAATATTTAATATCCTCAACACATTCCATCACCATAAATGCTTTTATGTGCCTATTAGCCCCGCAGAGATTTCCTGGTGTGTCCTCCCTCTCGCTGACTCAGAGTGGCAACGTTGCCAAATTCTGCTGCTTTGAATACCAAAACCTGAATTTACTTTGTGAGTAACTTGATCAGCGAGTTCATTTCATTCCAACAGAGCAAACCCTGTGAACCCGTGTGTTTACAGTAAATAATTCTGCTTTTTTAAGCAGACATAAAACTGAGAGAATGACAGTCTTGGTGGTTTTGGTGCTTTAATCCATTATGGCTCAGTTTGGAGTAAGAAGCAGCACTAATTGAGCTTTCCTAATGTTGTCACTTATCAAAATGATACATTGTTATGAGGGCATGATGTGGATTCACTGTCGTGTTTAATTGTTAAACACAGATGGAAATGGCAATTAATTTAGCTATGGGTGTTGTTGAAGAAACTGCAGTTTAATTTATTTTCATTATTGTATGTTTTTTATTCTCCTTAATAGTTTAGCTGATCCTAAAAACCTTTTTTCCAGTAAGACTTATGTTGCATTCACATGGAGTCAGGCAGACGGTAGTCAGCAAACAAATATCATTTAATTGGACGAGAGCAGGACAGTAAAATAAGGTGAGACCGTCAGAAAATATTGGCAATGGTGACTATAAATGGCAGTGCCATTCTAAGTTAAAACATTTCCTCTGCGATGGAACTTACAAACAGATATTATGTGGCTCTGGACATTACTAGAATAACAGCATAAAATAATAAACACAAAATTATTTTATTCCATTCTTTGCGATGCTGATGCTGCATAGTTGACAAACTATCGTCATACATGGTTTGTGTCACCATCCTGCTATTCTGTTGAACTGTTATGTTTTTCCTGTGTTGTGTAGAAGGTGTCTGTCTGCCAGCTACTGTATGCCTGATTTTATGTAAATGCAGCGTGCTGCTCCCTCCCTAGAGTTTCCAAGTAGTATTATTGTAGGTGCCGCTACCACAAAGACAACTTGTTTGCTTTCTGTTTTGCTCAGAGCAACTCCAACAACCGGACGCACTGCATTTTGTTTTTCCACAGTTACTTCAGTTGTTCCACCATCCGCCATTTCCACCACTGAAGATAGTAACTGCAAGGAACTTACAGTGAAACTGGGGATAATTTAAGATAGCTACCAGGGGGAAAAGCACTATCCTTTGTCTGTCAAGTTTGCGAAATGATTGACAAACTTTCTTTGTGCCTTTTCCTGAGAGATCATACCCAGTGGCAGACAAAATTGCATAGTTAAAGCGAAGCTTATGGGGAACCAATCTCAATGCCAATGGTGCCATTTTTCAAACCAATTACATTGAATTTACTCCATAGTGATAAGTTAAAGCAAACAAAAAAAATCTATTTCCACTATAAGATGATTTGATCCATGTGGGTAGAAAAGCAATAAAGTTAAATTCCATCAAGAACATTTCACTAAATGAATGCTGGAAAAACAGAAACCATGAAGAAACCAAAATGCTCCCTCAAGGCCACACAACTGATGCACAAACTTACAGAAAATGTTGCCACTGAGCACCGTTGCAGGATTAATTGATAATCTGATCTCATTGTCTGGCTTTGTTTTCTGATCTTAAAGATCATCAAAAAGCAAATGAATTCATTATGCCTGTGTGCATGTGAGTGCTAAATATGTTAGTGATTTTGCACATATTTAATGCAGGGCTGAAACTAACAATTATTTGTTATTGCTATTGCCGGTAATTTCCTCAATTAATCCATAGGTTGTTACTTCTGCCAAATCTCAGAAAATGGTGATCAGTATATCCCAAAGTCCAAGATAGCACCCTCAAATGTCCTGTCTTGACCACAACACAAAGTTATTCGGTTTACTGTCATAGAGGATTTCGGAACATTACATCAAATTTAAGCAGCTGGATTCAGAGAATTGTCTCTTTTTTTCTTTAAATAAATGGCTGAAACCGAAATCAGGTGCTGATTAATAGTTGACAAATAAATGATTCATTATTGCAACTTTAAGCGTATGCATATTCAGGTATGCACATAGTGCGCATGCAGGGCCCTGTGGGTTAATTAGACAGGAAAACTGACACATTTTTCATGTTTATAAGAAAAAAGGTGCTGTGATCTAACTTTACACCTTAGTATCTTGTACTAAGTCTTTGAGGAGACAGATAGTTCTGCAAAAAAATGGAGCTGGGCTGTTCCTTCAGTCACTTTTATTAGGTACAGGGACAAAACTTCTTCAGAATATGCATCTTCACTTTTTTTTTTTTTAAATCTTTGCTTGCTGCATTCCAGAGCATTAGATTGTAAACATGAACACTGCTTTCATGTGTTGAGAGGCGACAATGTCACAGTGAGTACTTGTTGAAGTTGGGTACTTGTTGAAAATTGAAAGCACACATACACGCACATCCTGTATCCGGAGATGGAAGACAGAGTGACATAAATGAAATCTATTGCTACAGCAAATATTTCTACTGCCATATATTCAGATGACATAAGCATTCAAATGATTGTTTGTCAATCATGACTGCCAGCATTCCTCAGGAGGATTAAAAGAGAGTTTTTAAGAGAATGAAACAGAGTGAGAATTCTGTGTAGGAGGGATGTGTCAAATGGCAGACATGTGGTGTGTGTGTGTGTGTGTGTGTGTGTGTGTGTGTGTGTGTCCTCAGGGTGAGAGCAGGAATACAGATAAAGTTCTGCTTGCTGCCGGAGTGGAGTGGATGTGATCATGAGTGTGTCAGAGGGAAGTAAGTGCTGCACTGTGCCTGGCTGTGTGTGATAAAGACACAGAGAGGACACTGTGGCAAGACGCATACAGGAATTAAAATGGGGATCGGCATATGTGCCGTTACCGGCGCATATGCTGATCCCCATTTTAATTCCGGCTCTCACTCTCTCACAGTCACATTTGCAACCTCGCACACATTCTTTTGCTGATTTGCCTCTCGGCACACAGCCAGAAAACAAGGTGCAAGCTCCAACATTAAAAAGCTATTAAGCTATCATTAGTGGCACCATGACTGCCCAGTGTTAGGCCTCGAGCCCTGACAGCAGCAGCAATCTACTGTTATAGTATCTGAACATACTGTAATGAACCCACTGTGTTTCAGAGATTAGCCACAGCCCATATGCCAGAGATAAGTCAGAGCCTCCTTCCCTGCACCGCCACCTCACACAGAGCACCAAGAGCAGGGAGGGGTGAGTGTAAACAAGTAGTACAAACCTCAACAGCAGCCAAGTGATTTATATTTGGGGTTTGTAAAAGCGCTACATTTTATGATAAACTACTGGTGGAGAAAACGCACAATCAGGCTTATTTGTGTTTGTGTGTGTGCATGTGTGCGTGTGAAAGAGAGAGTGAGTAAAAGTTGGTTTGCAGTGAGAATTTATCTCCAAGCATCTGCTGCTGGTCTTTGATTTATTTAAGGTAAATAAAATGCTTTTATGGTTTTTGTTAAGTAGCCTTAGGTCACCCTCAGACACAGTAAATTCTTCATACAAATACACTGCTGTGCGTAAAGAATTTTGTTAATTGACTGATTGTTTCAACGCTTGCGATAATGGTGCAATGCAAATCTAGTCATTAATCATGAAAATATTCATCTTCTGTTTATCACCCTTTCATTTTGGAATCCAGGTGGTATTATAAAACAAAGTCATTTAATATGGTCATTCAAAGGACAATTTCTGAATAGCAGAATTCTGTTCTTGAAGAAAAACGTGCAGTAATAAGGAGCTGCTCTCGTCAAATTGTCTATTACTTGAGTCGGTATCTGTTGGGGATGAATACAACAAGTTTGGAAAAGCAGGTGGGGGGTGTGGAGTTAAAAATAAGTGAGCTTTTTAGACCTCTGCAGCCTACTTGAGGCTACACTAGCAACACACTCCACACCCGTATTTGCAACCGCAGTGAACAGAGGTTGAGATGTATTGTGGGTAATGTACACACCAGGGGTTGTATTCACAAACATTCTGAGTACACTCAGAGAGCTCCTGAATTATCCCACAAAAAAATCTTACAAGGAGTCGTAGTTTAGGAGCAATTTTGGAAAATTCTCAGAGCAACTCTGTGCGAAGAGGGGACTAAAACTTTTACCTTAGTGAGGAGGTGTGGTTTGACCCCTTTGCTAAGTATGATGCATTCTTTCAAAAGGTGTGATTGGTTGTCAAAGACATGCCCTTTTGAAAGCCTGCAAGGTGCAGACACCAAGTGGAAATGAAATTAACTACAACAGAATATGAGACTGGGAAAGCACTGTTGATCACTCTGCTGCACTGTCATATTTTTCCAGTTACCAAATATCTCAGTATTGTGATCACTTTCATTTCTGGTGTTATAAAATTGCGTTGGGTGGGAAATGTGAGCACATTTCAAACGAAATCAACCACAAACATTATCCCTGCAACATCTAATCCGTAGAATTTAACTCACTGTCAACCAGGGTTTGGAAAATATTTCTCCTACCTCTTTGTCTTTATAACTCCTAACAGTTTTTCACCTTAAGAACTCTTTTAAGGGCTATGACGTTTTGTGAATAACTTTTATCTCTACCAGGACCTACTCTTAACTTTAATTGCTGCAATGAATTAAGTAACTTAAATTGTGTTTATGTTCTAATTAGAATTGTGATTTTATAAAATGTATGTAATAGGCAAATGCAGCCTTTTTGTCATTGCTAAATAGGTATGTATGTACATGCAAACCTATCTAAAACATTATGTTTATTCAGCATATAATAGGGACTAATCATGATAAATAACAGAAATTAAAGTAATTTTTCAACCTTAATTTAAGAGTTAATTTAGAGTTATAACTACAAGATATTATTTCATTATGATGGATTGAAGCAAAAACTATTGCTATAATTCACATATAACAAAATAATATCTTAACCTAAATAATACCCAAACCTTCCAGATATGGTTCTGAATTGAGGAAAACATAAAGTGCATTATGATTATAAAGTCATTATGTTATTTGGCTAAAACAAGTAGCAAAGCAGCCCTAATTTAACATATAAGAAAAACAAAAAGCCCAAAGCAGCTTTTTGTTTGATATTTCTCTGAGCTGAAGTATACTTGAAGTAATCTGATGATTTCCAGATGCTGTGACAGGTATCAGAAGAAGTTAGCTTGATGACCATTACTCACGCTAGAATTAGACTTGGTAAGCAGCTGGCAATAATGTTAGCAGGACCGCAGGTGGGTGGATACAAAGCTATGGGTAGGGATTACAAAGCCTATATACTGGAACAACAACAACAACAAAAAAAACACACAGACACACACACACACACACACACGTAGACACACACACCATTAGGCTGTGTTTATAGATAAAGCTAGAGTGTCTGGTAGGCTGATTGCCAGTAGTTCATGGAATGGAAACAGATGACATTCACACTACTCAGAATTAGGGCTGGGCGATATGGTTTTAAAATATCATTGTGATATTTTAAGTCCAAATTTTGATACACAATATATATCCCAATATTTTTAAATATCCTTTAAAGTAATTTTAACTACTAAAATGAAAAAATATTTGATGTTCTGTAGTTACAAAAAAGTGAAATAAGGTACAATTAAGTTTAATTAAGTAGCTACTGTCAAAGAATAAAGTTGAATACATTCATGTTATAATAATATTTAATAAAATGTGGTTATAAGGAAGTTAAATAAAGTACTTTTATGATAAAATTTTAAAAAGCATTGTTATAATTAAATAAATCAAAGCGGGATCCATGGTGTTTTATTTTGAAGGACATGGCTCGTCCTGGGCCAGAAGTGTTGATATTTTTGCTGTGGACTTGAAGCTTCTGGTCAACAGTTGGATCAATGTGCACAAAAGCTTACCAAAAACGAACTTATTTTTCTTAATAAATGTGTTGCTCTCATGTCATATAACAATCTTCTCAGTGGGGAAAAAAGGGCCCTCACAGTATGCCAATAAATACAAGTAACGGTACACACAGACCCCTACACAAACACTGTGGGTATAAACAGACTTAAGTATTCAGGCAGTATTCATTATCCTATTGTGTGGTGAACAGAGAGCTGACTCCATCTGCTGTCCCACTGTAAGCGCCGAAGATGAAAGAGAAGACGTAGGGGGAGAGAAGTGAAACAGGCCACATAAATAATATCATCCACTCTTTAATCATGGAGAAGTTATACCCTCCTCTCTAAGCTATCATATACTTCTCTCCCCACATCTCCACGCATCTCTGCAGGACAGCGCCACTATGCAGTTCTGTGCCAACAAGCTGGACAAGAAGGACTTCTTTGGGAAGTCGGACCCTTTCATGGTCTTCTACAGAAGCAACGAGGATGGAACGTGAGTGCTTGATGTGATTTTGTTTTGTTGTCCTAAGTGTTTCAAAAAGGGTTAGTATTTGCCATCAAAAACACACTTGAAGGAGTATTTCACCGATATAAAGAAAGTCCTCACATAAAACTTGGCTATCTCTGCAGTGGAAAGATGCAAATACTCTTGAAATTGGTGACACATGACTTGAGAAATTGAAGAAAAGGATGCTTTTGGTCAAGGGGTACTAGAAAATCTTAAACAACCAGAATGCATCACGCCTTACCAGACGCTCCGTTGGTGGGTGACATAACGTGGACCGGTCCAAGTGAAACAATGGCAGCCGACAGTTAAACAGCAAGCTAGTTTTCAGAAACACATTTCTGAAAACTTTTATGGAGACAAATAAACAATGTTGTATTTGATCAGCGCTGCTTAGTTTTACTGTTTGATCTCATATTTTTAGGCCTCCGTATTCACTGCGCAGGAAGCAGTATGGCACAAACTTCCTGTTAACAAATTCTTGCTATTATAGCGAAACATGACGTTTAAATATATTTCTGGAAACATTTTAGGAAACAAATATGCAGTGCAGTAACATGCCGTTTGATCAGATTTTGGTCTGAGAAAGAGAGAGGGGCAGAAAACTATCTTGATAAACTGTAGAGTCTCTGTCTACAGTGGCAGCACAGGTGGAAGTGAAGTACAGCCTGCAGTTTGAGCAACAGCCCGAGAGCCAGCAAAACACTGACAAATTATGTAAAATACATCATTTGGAGGAGTTTGGCTGCCAGGGGAGAAGGGAATATCTAGGCACTGGTTAGATGGAGGAAAGTTTACCACAGTTTATCTGCACATACTTCCCACATTGTTTTGATACAAAGCTGGTTGAAAATTGGCAAAATATCCCTTTAAAAGATAGTTTCTGAATTTGGTGTTATAAGCACGCTCTAAAGTTTATGGGAAGAAAACACTGTCAGATATTAGGCTGCCTTTGTTGAAGCAGGATAAATTAGCTCATAAGAGAGACTCTAAAATCTGCTTTGAAAAATGAGCCTTAAAGTACAACATAATAAAGGTTACAGAAGCATAATAAAGAATTTAGATGAAAATCATCTGGGGAAGAGAAAGAGGGAACACAGAAGAAATACAGTGGAGGGGGGTGAGAATATATGTAAAGAGGAAAGCTGCAGTGGTTACTGAAGCATAAGTTAAGAGGCTGCATACAGAGGCGAGTATCCTGTTAACAACATCACCACAACTCCCATGACTATACCTTACATAAATGACTTGAGGAGAGCAAATAGGAGGGAGAGGCAATTAATGGAAAAAAGCATAAAAGCAAGGGGAAACAAAAAACAATCTGCATTTTCCATCAAATTAAAAACGCTGTCAGTTTCTGAGGCAGTTCACGTAGGGATGCACAACACTTCCCGATCTCCTCACGCCTTCCCAGAGTGCTCTTTAGCCTCCCAAGGGGTTGTGCAGTAGTGGCTGCGACAGCCCGATCTAGCACAGATGCTTTAGCAAGTGCTTCATTAGCTGTCTTCCAGCTTTTCTCAGTTTTTTTTTTTTTTGATACATAACAGGGTGGGAAATGGATCCCCACAGATGTGCCAGAAGTATTGGCTGTTGGTGCCAGAGGGGGGTACAAATTAGAGGCCTGTGCAGCTAAAGGACTAACAGGGTTTTGAAAGGCTTGAGGCACTTAGTGGAGCACAAGTAATCCAAGGCTTTAGGCAAAAAAAAAGAAGTGTGATACGCCTTGTTGCTTTTCAAGAGGATATTTGGGGGGTTATGTGATAGGAATTTATGTGGCTCTGCTCTGCGAAGCATTGCAGATATCAGAGTAGTCCATTTGCATATCATCGTCACACTTGTGGTCAAGGGAAAGGGTTTAATAGCCAGACTGAAATACCAAATTATTCTCTGCAGTCTGAAACACAATGTAGCTGGGAGACAGGCCAAGTGGTATACAAAGCTGGGTACAGCTCTATTTAAAGGATCTCTCTTGTCACTGTAGGATTCACATTGTTTTTCCTGTTACCGCTGTCTCTTCTGTCACATGCTCCTCCCCTTATTTGCATATTTATGTCTCTCCAAGGCGTGTGTGATTAAAAAATAATCTTACAATTTCTTTCTCTGCCAATTTTCTAATGCATCTTTTCCCAACCTCCCCCCTCTTGCTCTTCCATTAGGTTTACTATCTGCCATAAAACAGAGGTGGTGAAGAACACATTAAATCCAGTGTGGCAGCCTTTCACTATCCCAGTAAGAGCACTCTGCAATGGAGACTACGACAGGTACAATGCAACCTCCCCCTCTTCGTCTTTACACCTTCTGTTCCCTACAACTGCTGTTTATCCTTTCAATGCTTCTTTGCACCATTGATCTCCTCTATTTCTACCTTCACACACACAAACATAGAAATACTTACACATACACCTTGAATAGTCTACCATGTTGCCCCAATTGACATCTTCTGGCCTTCATTGATGCCTGTTGGTTCAATCTAACAACTACCTTCCTGGCTTTAATCAAAATCTCTCTATGTGGCAAACTGTGTACTGATGGCAACAATACTACACCATGAGCATCAATGAGTTTAACCAGTAGAAATCAATACCAGTTAAGCATAGTGCAGTGTTAAGCCTCCTATTCTTTCTACTGTCACATAATTTTTGCTGCTGTGTGCCTCTGTATATATCGATCGTTACTGGAGTAACAGGGGTCAGGCACAATGAGACGCTAATCTCCAATGACCTCTTTGCGGTGTTTCTGTTATCAGCTCTGTTCTCCTCATGTATAATCTGAGTGATATGCACCGATCAGCCACAACATTAAAATCACTGGTAAGTGTAGTGGATAATATTGATCATCTTGTTACAATGTAATGTTCTGCTGGGAAACCTAGGGTCCTGGGATTCATCCGGATGCCACTTGACATGTTCCAACCCCCCAAACACCATTACAGACAGTAAACCCCCTCAGCCCTCATGGCAACGGCACTAATATCTCTGTCAGCATCACACAACATGGCAGGACTAAAATGTAGGCAAGCTGTTGGTAGTTAATCTCTTTTGACTGGTTGTGACACTTAGTTATCTTTGCCTGCACTGTGTTTGATATGGAAAAACCATGAATGTACAATATGATATGAACATTCTCAGAGCATTCGCATGACTAAAGATCGGACATATATCGGTTCTAGGACCACATATTAAAGTTGCCCAGATGTTACTAGAAAATGGATTTCTGTGTCCACACTACTCTGAAAAACTGTCACATGGGAGCAAAAAAAAAAAAAAAAAAAAATCAGATATGAGCAACATTTGCTTATAATGTTAACATAACCTTTGTCTGGTTCCTGTAGCTTTAGTATTATATTAATTATATCTTAACAACCTATTTACAAGATTTGCCTTTACAAATGAGTCCACTGAACACATTAAAAATGACAGCTGGAGACGGCGTTATCAACCGACTCATCTTAACTAACTAGGTAGCTACAGCTAATAATATATGCTTGTGACAGCTGTCATTTCAAACACATTATCATTATTAAGCACAAAAAACAGAAAGCCTGTCAGGCACAGTAACAGCAACTGAAGGGGACGTGGTTTAAGGATTGGTCAGTTCAATGTTAGCAGTGCAAAATTAACAATATCAGGAAAGCTGATACGAGGGGATAAGGGCCCTTTCACATTTACGTCATTCAGTCTGAATTTTTGGACTCTTGTAGTTGGATCCAAACCAAAATTACAAGTATAAACCTCCCCTGGACCACGGCCTGGACCATCAGCTTTGGTCCGATGAAATGAGTTCCAGTCAAATTGAACCATGATTTTTGGGGTGAAAATATAAAATGGATAGTTCAGACTTTTAGAGACGCAACTCATGTAGCTGATAATGACAGAACACAGGTACATCACGTGTAGTTCCTTGGAGCACTCACGCTAGTTGCAATTTGAAACCTAAACTGTATACTGTACCGTACACAAAACAAAAAATATAAACTTTGGTTGGGATCTTGGTTCGGACAGGCATCTTGGGATCTTGGTTTTCAGGCATGAAAAGACCCACAGATAACAAAATGTTTTAATATTTTTAATATAATTTTGGCAGTTTATTGCTTCAGCCCTAGAAAACACTGGATCACATTAGTAACTAAATATCTAAAATAATGATGTGTTGCTCTTCCAAGTTGGCACATAATTAATGTTGACATGTTGTGTCAGAGGGGATATAAATTCATTTTTCTCCCAGCTTATCTGCTTGCTTCTAATTTAAAAGACAGTGCAGGGAGGAAAACAAGCTAAATCATGAAGGAGCTGTGAGGGAAGATGAAAAAGGAGTGACAGATTACTTTTGTGGGGGGGGGCATATTTCATGTGGCATGCTGTATCTTTTTCTCCCTCTATTCTCATCTCTCTTACAAAAGTTGTCTGTCCTAACTCTAATTACTGAGAGTGCTGAGAGCCCGGTGTGTGCTCAGAAAGCTGAGGTAAATCCCAAACAGACAGACGGGAACAGAGCTACTGAGGGGGGTTGCCTCAGGAACTATTTGATACTTGGGAAATATCAGGTGAATTATTGCGAGCCAGCCAGTCACTCATGAGCTTGAGAAGGGGTCACTAGCCTGTCAGAACCAATCATACACAAGGGACTGAGCCGACCATCAAAGGTATTTTTTCCCTATGCCACGCAAACATGCACACATACACGCCCACACCTAGAGTATAATAAATTGTGACAAGACCACGAGCTGAAACAGCCTGAAATTCTGCAAGTCTTGAAATATCACCACAACAGCGCTATAAACAGGGTATATCCTGCGTGGGTGAGGAATAAAATCTGTGCCTCAGTGTTTTTTTGTGTCCATATTTCTATGACCACGGGTGGGGTGGAATTTTTCAACCTCCATCATTATCATTCAAGCTGTATTCAGGCAAGAAACACAGATCTTAGGGCTGTCATTTCTTTTGATCCATTTAATTACTGTTTACATCTATCAACTGAGGGAAAGCTTCCAGTGATTTGACAAGTACTAATGTGGTGCCCGTAAAAAATAAAAATAAATGTAAAATCAACATTTAGCATAATTCTGTGTGGTGATACAGAATAGTCAGCAGCTCACACTTAAACAATCTGCACTGATTAAAACTCTAAAATTAAACCGAAAAATACCTTTGTTCAGTTTGGGGTGTCTCTGTCTTAGTCCATATGTCCAAAACAGTCTAATTGGTTCCTTACTGAATCGATATTGGGAACTTATGCAAGATATACAGTTAACATGGTTTATAAGTTGTAGTTGGTATGAAGAATTATATGTTTCCTTTATATTTGATGCTCAACATTGCTGATATTCACTTTATACCCTCAACAGGGAAACCTTACATCTTAGATGGAACAAATCCAACCACTGACTTTGCAGATTATGACAAATGACAAACCTAAATAATTCAATAAAACTTCACTTGAGGCCCCTTGTGGACTCAGGCAAATACATTTTGGATTTGGACAGCCCTTCAACACTCACAAGGAGAGCAGAAAGGTTTGGTCATTTCAATTCAGCCAAAAACTCACACTCCTTCTGGATTTAATCAATATATATTAAGCTTCCTTGAGTATGTACTGTTAGGATTTGAATGCATTGTTATAAATAGGTGGTGGCATTCATTATCCAGTTGGTTGCCATTAAAACATTGAAGAACAAGACATTTCTAGTGTTATTACAAAAATTGAAAATACTCATAAAGTAAGTGAATAGAAACACACTTTTAAGGATAACGAGGAAAGTTTGTGGAATCCTTACTTATTCCTGCGTTAAAGCTTCTCAGAGGACACTGATTTCTCTAAACGCTTTGTCTCCAAGTCAAAGGGCTATGCAATTAATCAAAAAGGACTCGCTAAATTAGAAAAAGTAAGAGTTACACAAATTGCAGATTACTTGTATAAGAAGAATTGTTTATTGCTGTTGTGTCAGGGTGGAGAGGCAGCTACTATGGCTACAACTGGTCGTTATCTGAAGTGGCATTTGCCCTACTCCCTCTCACTGCAGCACATGTTGGAGAAGGGATGGAAGAACCTTTATCTGTTGAGAGTAGTAGCCCACTCAAGTATGTCAGTGGATGACCTACTGCTGATGTACTTTGCTCTAATTAGATCAGCGCCTTAGTACAGACATCTTCCTCTCATTAGCTGCACCAAAGGGCATAAAGTCAGAGTGAGTTCAACAAACGGTGTTTTTAAAAGGGGCACTCTGCTCTCCAAACTGACATCTCTAAGGGAACAAAGGGAAGAAGATGCAGTGGTTCTACTAAAAGAGATGATGCGCCCTTCAAGATGACTGCATGACTTTCGAAGAGAGAGAGAGAGAAAGAGAAAGAGAGAGAGAAGACAGCAAGACAGACAAACAGGCATTGGTACATGTACACGTGAATATACTGTACAGTTGCCCTCTATTCTTCCTGCTGAAATAAAGTACCTTTTACTCTGATAGGTTTTTAAATGTGAGATCCATTTTTGATTTCATTCTTTTCATTATGTGGGAGACGGTGCACTTCAGACATGTTTCTATGGACCTCTTTTAAAGAAACTTTTTCTCAAAGTCTCAAGTCAAGAGATTGAACAATACATTTTGTATTTCAGTTCCATGGTCTCTCTCTGTGACAGTCTCTTGCATCCTAAAACAATGAAAGTCCCTGTGGGATGTGGATGGAACTGACTGTAAAGATCTCACTGACAGCTGCACTTCATTTGGGCTGACTGTCTGCCCTGTCCGTTCACAGACTTTTCTTTAAAGCCAGTGTGTTGTTGCATCTTTAGATTTTTTGCGCCTGTGTAAAGTGATGTTACAAAAACAAGGATACGGATCTAGAAAGTTTCCAAGTCAAATCTTTAACTCACTTAAAAATAGTTGGACTTCATGATATTTTTTAAAAACTTCAGTTTTAGTTTATCCACAAACTGGAATAACTGCCTTTGCCGAACCAGTCAAGTTGCAGTTACAGTTCACATCCACATCTAACCAGACTCCTATGTAGCCATGACAGCTGACGATGCTTCAGACATGGATGTTTCTGCCAAGAAGCTACAGATAAAACAGATAAAATATTTTCGAATTAGGGTCGAAAACATGTTTTGTGAGGTAAGTGATCTTTGACCACCAAAATCTAGTTGGTTCATACTTGAGACTTAGTGGACATTTGTGCCTAATTTAGGGAAATTCCCCCAAGACTTTCTTGAGATATCCTGTTCATATGAATGAAACGGACACAAGGTCACAGTCACCTTTGACCGAGAAAATCGAATCAGTTTTTAATTGAGTCCAAGTGGACATTTGTGCCAAATTTGAAGAAATTCCCTCAAGGTGTTCTTGAGACATGGGGTCATTTTGCTTTCGGCCTATGTCACCGGCGTAAAAACAGTTAGAACACAAGTATAATTCATGAGTCATTATGGTGACGTTAAATAGGTCACCCATTTGACATTTTATATTTTATTTTTACTTTTCATTATAGAGAAAAAAATATATATTGAAACCTTCTGCTGCAAAGACAACACCCTTAACAATGTGCAGCCACACTGAACAAAGGCTAAAGGCTACTGGACTGTGCACAATTGTTGCTGCATAAAATCTGTAGTGTTGCTTGTTATTGCTAGGAAACAACACCCGTAAATCCCAGATCTGAATCATCGCCAAAGGCTATCTGTCGACCATATTTTAGTCAGATCTGTCTCTAACCCTTTAGAATATCTTGCAAACACACAGACAAGGATAGAAACACCTTCAAACTGTGCCGGCTGGCGACTGGGTGGCGCAGTGATTAGGCAGACTGTCCTTCAAGTGGCAGGATCCAGTTGAGTCTCTGGTGACAGCGAGGAAAATCCATCTCTCAATATATACACGCAACCACTCGGCTGTGGAAGATTTTAGCAAAAAAAAAGGAGAGTAGATGAAGGAAAGCAAAGTGGGAGTAGGGATGGGGTGGAGGACAGGAGGAGAAATGAAGTAGAGGAGAATAACCGATCACGGGCAGCAAAGGCAAGCATACCTGCAGTGTTACAGAAGAAAAAATACAGAAATTCATATTTCAAAGGCCCTGTTCAAGATGAGCAAGTCGAAGGGGAGGAGGATGAGGGAGCATGAAAAGAGAAGAGGGAAATGGAAGGTGCTTCCAAGTTTTAGAAATTTAAATTTAAATGTGCTCAATCTTTCTACTGTATATATATACAGTATATATACTGTATATCAAACTCCCTACTGTGTTTCGTCTATGTGGGTGGCACCTAAGGTATATATATATATTTATGCTGACAATTCATTAAGAACATCAAAAGGATCGAATCCTTGTCATTAACGTGCCAGCCCAGACTCAAGCATAGTCTATTTCCATCCCTGGCAGAAGATCACAGACAGATCTGTGTAATTGGAGCTGAAGAATTGTTCAGTGTCAAACGCAGTCTCCCTTTTCTTTCCTCAATTATATGCGCCTCCATTACTGAGATGAGTCGTGTTCATTAAAGATGTCTTGGAATAGTAGCTGAGGATATCTGTGGCTGATTAGTTTTGGAGTGGGTATTGTTCTGAGAGAACACTTAAGGATCTGAGCACTGAAAAGTCCTTCGATACAGCTGTAGGTTAGGATATGAAAGAAGAATGATGAGAAATGCTTTGAGCCGATAAGATGACAGCACCATGGTGCTTTGAGTAACATGGCGTACACTCAAAAAGCACCACTTGCATTTACAGCACTACCACTATGGATTGGTCGGTGTAAAGGATTTCAGTTCCCTTTCCCTTCTATTGCTCACTAAGATTATATGCACAAAGCCCTTTTTTCTAGGTATGTCCGGATCTGATCTCAAAGATCGAGCCAGGTCAAGGCATTTTTTAAAGAAGTATTTCACCAATGTACAGAAGGACCTCACATAAAACGAGGCTGTCTCTGCAGTAGAAAGACGCACATACTTTTAAAATGGGAGTTACATGACCAGAGAGAACAAAGACTATTTTTAGTATATGTCCTTGCATCAAATCCAACCTGGGCTCCAACTGTGTACAATGTATCCAAAACAACGGACAGAGCTGACGGTAAACAAGAGGCCATGTGTCGTAACTCCATTTGAAACTCATTCTAAATGCACTGTATACACGTCCAAAGAATGCTATTAAATCCCAAATATTAGCATCATAGTTCACATTAATCGGAAAATGATGCTTTCGGAAAAAGCCCTAATTTGGAAAATCCAGGAATGAGCTGCTTAAATGACCTGTATCATGTTCATATTTTAACATTAGGAATAATAGGGGAATAGTGCATGTAAATCTACAAATCTAAATCTACAAATAAATCTACCTTGTTCCTTGTAAATGTATCCACTGTTTCTGCTGTATCTGTCTGTATCAGTTACCTCTACCTATTACCTTTTTTTTCCACACTGGAAATAAGTATAACGTTTCCACCACCTAGGTGAACAATTTCTCTCCCAGAGCATTGAAGATAACCTCAAAAGAACAAACTGTCACTGCAAAACAACAGGGGCCAGGTGGCAGTAAGGAAGTAGGGCTTATTTCAGGCATCTTTCAATTCCTCAGTGACAGGAAAAGAAGTCTCTGATGTGCCGCTTGCTTCTGTTTTCTTTGGATCTGGGCTGGTGTCAGTACTTGTGTAAGACGAAATGGGGAGGAGAGGAGAGACATGGGGCTAAGATCAATGTGACTCAGGGATGAAAGTGCCAAAAAAAGTTGTTTTTTTTTCTCTTCTCCACTCTGCAGAGACATTGTATCTGCTGCATTTGTGCAAAACGGCATCAGAGTGTTTTTCTGATGCGCTTTTGAATGTTGGAAGTTAACATGTGCTGCAGTTTGGAAGTTACGGGTTTTTGGAGGGAGTATTTTATACAAGCTGACTTTTTCTCTTGCAACGTGCAGCCAGCTGCTCAGCCTTGTTCTGAGGCTGGCGAGCATCCTAGTTTTAGAACAAACTGACATCCGTTTTAATTGATTTTACGGTTCCCCTGGCAACATTTCACAACACATACTTGAATGAAATGATATGAAATGAGTGCTCAGTATATTATTTAAAAATAGCTGTTTTTGAGAGATCCACTGAACCCACTCAATCATTCAGTTATTAACACATCAGAATGAATGACAAACTCTTTTAGGTAAATATATAAACATCCTCAGTGTTTCTTTTCCTTGTGGCCCTCAAGAGTGATGATGAGCCTCATGTATTTGGCACTGAAAACTCCAAGGCTCAGAGGGATGACATTAAACAGAGCACACACCTGTGGCTGCTGTCTCCTGTCTTTGTTAATTACAAAAGCAATGATGAGGCTAATGAAGTTGTTGCTGGGGATAGTTGTTATTTTCCCCCAGAGTGATGACACTATAGCACCTATTCAGACATGCACTGTATTACCTCAATGCTCTGACAAAGTAACATGGTTGAAACAAAACCCCAAAAGTAGCGCTAAGTATCATCTAAAAAATTCTGATACTAAATTCCGTTGCCTTAAAGTTATATTGATACCAGTATTTGAAATAATCCTTCCACATTTCTTTCATTTTTTATGGTGGCATCTCGGCACGCTGAATTGCTTACCCCATCAAACACACTGCACTCGACTTCATCAAACTCGCCTGAGTCCAGGCCTTGGCATCCACCCATGCCAACAAGTTGACTGATTCGTCTGTTGAAATGAAAAATGACCAGCGAGCACTGCAGGGGGACTAACAATTAGCCAACCAGCACCATGGGCCAAACAAATGCTGTTGTCAAGAGTTGGCAAGTAGTGCGCAAAAACCAATGAGAGGTAATAACAATAATGGCAAGCACTGTAGACAAGATAGACGCAATAGAGGCTGTTCTAAATTGACATGTTTTCTCAGTATTGACCAACTTCGTAGTTTGTGTTTAACTGCACTCCGTTCCATTCCTAAAACCCCGGCAGAGCAGTTATGTTGGCATAGCTATGCATGTCAGTGTGGACTTAAAATTCCATTAAATTCAGGTGGATAGATTAGTCTCTGATGATCCGTAAGGGAAAATTGAATTGTCCTTGAAAATCAGTGGTTGTAATGTCAAAATGAAGATGAAAATGGGAGTGTGAGGAGTTGACAGTTCAGACCAACCCCACAGATGCATGGGTTGTTGCATGTGTGGTAGTGGGTCATACATGTCGTAAATAACCGAGGAATGCCTGCAGTGATTGGATGCAAGAAAAGCCGTATAAATACTTTGGGGTTTTTTTCTGAATCTGGGTATCGGTATTTATTGTTCGATATGTTGTTTTGATACTACCTGGCACTAGGTTATTTTGACTGATACCTTAAAGCAGAGTATTGATATGCAGCTTTACCAAAAAGTAATTTCTTTTAATTTATTGTTTTCTTTTAGGAAAACATTCTTACATGAAGCATATCAAAGTACCCTTTAACAATTAGTTGTGCTGTGGAGCAATGTTTTTACATTTTACATTTAACTTTTGTTTTATATACAGTACATATATATATATATATCCTGCAAGCCGAACGTGGGCAAGTCCACATCCTGCCACAGTTTTCACACTATTACACTAATTGACAGATAGTAGCAGGAACCTGGCCACAAATGTAGCGACGTGCAAATAAAGGCAGTGAAGACTGCTAGCAAATGAAAATGGATGTAAACAATGTACAAGAGAAAATTTTTTTTTTTTAAAAAATCCATCTTGCAAATGTTTTATGAGGAGGGAGACCCACGACAAACATTTGTTAGACCTCAAGAATCCACACAGTGTGGTTTGGTGAGAAACACTGAATGTAAACATTGTGTGATGCCAAAATAAGAGAACTGTTCTCTTCTGTGCTGTGGACCAAATAACAAGACAGCCTGGCAGCAGTAAACAGTCTCAACTTGCACAATAGTCTTGTGTGCAAGACCCTACAAATCTAACCCGATTCTATGTTTGTGTGTTTTTTTTCCAGAACAATCAAAGTGGAGGTGTACGACTGGGATAGGGATGGCAGGTGAGTGTTATTGCAATTTTCAATTAAAAAATATGAACTCAGATAAGTTCATGGTAAAAGTTTTTCAGAAATATTCACCTCAGGAATCAATCCATCCCAGTCACGAAGTTCCATTTTGTCCCCGACATCTGTCCTATTACTACCTGACGTGTTTTTTTTTTTCTGTCTCACTGGTGTTTCTCTCCTTTTATTTCTTTTCCCAGCCATGACTTCATTGGGGATTTTACGACCAGCTACCGAGAGCTAGCTCGAGGGCAGAGCCAGTTCAATGTGTACGAGGTGAGTAATTCCAGTGTTTTCATAATTCAACAACGTGTCTTTTGGCTCCTGAGATCTGGAATCCCCCTACCCAGCAGGTCTTGGATCCCATTTCTGACACGGGTGACATTTCTATCTCTGACATCACTGTTGCACTGTTTTCCATTACTCCAGCAAATTCCTTTCCGTCTTCTACTCCCGCGGCAAACTGATGAATTTATTGAAGAGTTACACAAAACATGTCGACAAAGTTATTCCATACATTCCTAATTTATTTCTTTAAAGGGCATTTGTATGACACAATATTTGTGCATGTCTCTCCGACTTCCCCCAAGCACTTACACATCCAATTAAATATTTCCTCTGCCCAAGTCCTTCATTTGTTATTAGATTTATTTTGCCACTATAATCACCTGGATGCTGACACACAGAAATGGAGCTATTAGCAGCAGCGTGAAACAGGATTAATAGAAAAACAATACAGGGATTTAGAATTATGATAGCTATTTCTCACCACTTCTCATTGGATAGCTTAACGTGTCCCTTAAGAGTGCACAATAAAGCTCTGTATGCAAATTACAAACCCCACACATTTCAGTGTCACAGTAGCCAAGAATGATGAGCAAAGCTTGAGAACGACATGACTGTGTCCTATGATTAGCAAAACTCTCAAACTCAATACTCCTTATTTTGTCCAGAACATAATTTATGACGTTAAATCGTAAATGTCTTAAATTTTGTGCTGGGTGATTTATCGATAATCAGTGTTTCCTATAGAAAAAGAATCTTACTGTGGTGGTAGCTGACTACTGGGAAGTCTGCCCACAAACTTCTTTTTTTTTTTTTTATTACGTGTGTGTATGTGCCTTTTTTTACCATTCTGTGTCCCCTCTCTAAATATGGACATTGTTGCAGGTCCGTGAATGCAGCGCAGGTGGATTCATTATAAGGTCATTATATATATATATATATATATATATATATATATATATATAGATATAGATATATAGATATAGATATATATATATATATATAATGACCTTAAGAAAGAGCTAAACAATTAAGACATTTTTCTTCTCTTTTTTTGTTACAAAATTAGAATATATAATTAAGAGAATTATACATATATTTCTTTATACACTTTCTCATATACACTTTCTCATATACACTTTCCCCTTTTTTTGATAATATCTAATAATCCCCCCTACTAATTTTCTGTCACCTTTTGTTATTTTTTGGCCGTTTGGGGACATTGTTTTTGAAAGAAATCAAACAAGTTTTCTTCAGTTTAAGAGGTTTAAAAAGTAATGAAAGACATCAGAATACAGCACTAAAACTATGTCAGTGTAGGTGTTAAATGGTTAAAGGCTGCATTACAGTAAAGTCATGTAATTTTCTGACAGTAATAGACTGTCCTGTATTAGTAGATGTCCTTCCTCAGTTGGTCATTATATCCGCATCACTGGTGATTGTTTTTTTTTTGTTTGTTTTTTTGTTTTTTTTTAATCAAAAATCTCAGTACAAACATTTTTTTCAAGCACAAATAGTCAGCCCTACAATATCTTCACAAGAAGTTAGTTGGTCAAAAATAATGTGATATTTCATTTTCTCAATATCAGCCAGCCCTAATTTAAATGAAAATTAACTTTTGAAAGTCAAAATCTTCTCACCACAAAGGAGGACATGTCAATACCTAGAGGCTTCTGTGGTTTGGTGGCCCCCAGTCGAAGGACAAATACCTGTCTTTCGGATGTCAGCTCCATTATACGCTATACTTGATTCCTCTCTACCTCCCAGTGAGACTGAAAGGCCCTTTAGTTTTTGCATCAGCAGATTGTTCAGTGTGTCAGACAAATTGCCATCCCTCCATGTTAAATTAGGGGCTGTCACTTTCATGCCTAGCAGCCATAGAGGATCGAGGTAATGAGCTGAGACGTCTTTGGTCTCTGGACTGACATTTCTCTCTTGTTCTGGAGCCGGTAGGATACCGTTACAGTAAATGTTAAGTCCCACAGCTTAAGCCTGTTGCATCCATGGATTCTTTGTAGCCAGAGTTTGTGTTTGAATATCAAAACCTGTCCTCTGTAATAGTGCGACTGACATGTATAAAATACTCAAGATTAAGTGTTTCTATATCAGCTGTTTACTTGAGCTTCCTTAATACACATCCCTTTCTTCACGCACTTTCTATCCTTTCTCACCGTCCTTAATTTCCTCTCTTCACTTTGATGGTCAAACTGCACGCATCTATGTGAAGATGTGTACTTCTCCTCCCTCGTCCTTCTAAAACTACAGGGTGTGTGTAAAAGAAGATGAGATAATGGAAATTCTAGGGGTGTGTTTGATGGGGATAAAACAACATGATTGGATGCCAAATCTAGCAAACAAGAAATTATATGGGACTTTTATAATTATACGATAGTAATGCAATATTTCGGTTGGATGGCTTAAAGATTGACTGTCTCAGAATATGAATAAAATGTTTGCAGCTTAACAGCCTAGCGTAGGAAAATCAATTTTCATTTTAAGGTGTAATTTTCAAATTGTTTTTGCACCTGCCTTTTTAATAATAGGTTAAGTTATATTTAATGATATTTTTCTTAATTACTGTAAGATTTTTGTTACCTATTCTGGTTGTTTAAAACCATAATTTAAATCTTGTATTTTTCCATGCACATACAGTAATTTGTATTTTATATAAAAATATAAAATATGTGTGTACATGTATGTGAATAGTGGATGTTTTTCTGTTTGAAAATGTGTTTTTACATCATGTATTATTATTTTTCACACAGTGCATTCTAAGGCAGGTTTTTGGTTTTCTGTTTTTTGGGGGGGTTTTGGCTAATTTGTGTCCAGAATATTTTCATTTAACTCATACCTCCTGTTTTTCAGGTGATTAACACCAAGAAGAAAATGAAGAAAAAGAAATATGTCAACTCTGGGACAGTGAGTATGACTCCAGCATTAAACCAGGACTGGCACTGTGCCTCTTCTTTTTTCTGCTTGACACCTACTTCTCCTCTGTTCAATAATTCCCTCTTTAATTATCATGCGCGTCGGCTCCTTGGAGCAAGGATGCCAATCTGTGCTATATTGTGAAAAAAGCAAGTAGATATCCTCATTAATTCTTGTATTACACCCCCAATAATAGAGAAAGACGTTTTACCAAGACATTTGGTAAAAAGCAAAGTGACAATATCCAAAGATTCAGTTGGAGTTTTTAAATTCAGCTCAAGCAAAAGAACGGAATAGTTAAAGCTTAATAGTAATAGCTACATGTACACACATTTCCTTTACAAACATATATATGACACTGTACGTGATTATGCAAGACGTACTCTGGGCAGCACTTGCAGTACGTGGGACAAAATGAAAGATGAAGGCACTGAACTTGAAGGGCATACGATCTGCAAGATCAGAGTGGGCGACACCAACAACCAATTGAGACACCAATTTTCACACAACTTACCCAGCAGTGTGGGCATGTGCATGTAATGCATACAAATGCATCTCATCCTCTCTTCAAACTTGTCCTCTGGCAATGTAAATGACTCAGACATCAGAAACCAGCCGGCTCACATCTTTTACTAAAGTGAGAGTCAAGTGCTGAACCCTGTCAAGATGTGCTGGGTTTTTTTGTATTTAGAAGAGAAAGATCATTACCGCCATTTTTAATGAAATGTTTCTCCTTGTCTTTAATTCCAGGTGACCCTGCTCTCATTCTCAGTGGAGTCAGAGTTCACGTTCTTAGATTACATCAAAGGAGGGTAAGTGGGAATGACTGTCTGCATGCTTAAAGAAACAGATTCACCAGGTCAATACAAATATCCAATGATTTTTTTTTCTATATAAAGTTTGAACAGAGTTTAGCAGGACATTCAGTGTGACAGCTGCATTCACATAATATAGTCAACAAGCTTACAGCAGATTGGACATGTGCATCAACTTGCCAAGACAACAAAGCCAGACACTGTGTTGTATTAAGTTATATATATTAGTGATAAGCTGTAAATTAATCAATTCTAAACAGAAGAGAGATGATAAAGCTATCTCAGAGCCTTAATGTGCAGAGTCTCTCTCCCTGCACACTGCTGCCTGCATGTTCACAGCCCTGTACCAAAGAGTAACCTGAAAGTGAAGAGCACTCACTCCGCATCAAGGTCTGAGGACCAAAACGTTAACTGAGAGGTCCCCACATTATGATTTAAATCTCTGAGTTTCCAGGGGCAGCCCTAATATTTAAAGTAATTAGACTTTAAACAGTTAAGCAGTAATACATTGTTCAATGTCAAGTTTAAATTTCCCTTTGCAATTAAAAACAGACGTTCTTTAACACTGTTGACTTTCATTTTGTGGCTCTTTTTTTAATTTTTTTTTTTTTTTAAATCAGTTCAGGCAACATGTTTGTACCAGTATTAAAAAACAAACAAACAAATGATACCCATTAATGCGTTTCTCATAAAAAAGTGACTCCTTTTACATAAGTAACATAGTCAATTGATTGCTTTCGGCAGCTTTGGAGGGCAATTCTGATTAACTATTGATAATGATAACCAAAATTGTTATACTAAATAAGAATGAAGGTGTAAAAAAAATTCTATAAAGTATTATTGACACATGCAAACTAATATATAAAGTTGTCTTTATAGTAAATTACTTATAATGGGAAGTATAAAATAGATTTGTAGAGTCCTCATGAAAAGTGTATTAAAATATTTGACTTATATACTGACTTCACAGTGGGTCTCAACCCTTCGACCTCAATTTAACTTTAGAGCTGGAGGTTGACGTGTGAATATCAAGTATGTCTCAGGTGAAGTGAGCCTTTCGGGCAGGTTGGGCTGTGCTTTGATCTCCACTGTCCCATCACAGCGGGGAGGCTGTCATGGGTTTTATGGGCTGTGGCAGAGCTGACAAGTGTGACAGATTCCACTGACAGTTCCTGGCTTTGGCTGATCTATGATACAATAACCTTAAGGTTTAGTGGCCCCACTTCAAAAATATCTTCCCCATCAGTCTGCCCCCAAACATTACTGAATGACATGTTCGAGAGTTGGTACTTGCAAATGTGGAGCCTCTTGCTCTTCAGAGAAAGGGTGGAAGTTAGGAAAGTATGTCACTTAAACTGTCTAAGCTCTTTCCGGCATGAAAAATGGAGAAACACCAGCTGTTAAAGCACTTTTCTGCAGTTGACGTTACACCTTTCACCACGATGCAAACTGAACTCTGGCAGCTTTTATGTCTCACTTGGAAACCACCATAATCATAAAAAGATGAGAATAATTTGGCTATTTAAATAAAGCGTAGACTAAGGTGAAATTAAATGTCGCCAGACTGTTGATTTTTCCCCTCTCTCCAAGGGTGTAGCACCAGGACAGTTCAGTGCTAAGGAATGGGAGGACAAAATATGCTTGGACTATAATGATAGAGGTCATCTCTCTTGACTGATTATGGTTCACTGCACTCATATCAGGTTAATAATTTGAACAACATTAGCTTTTACCAGCCTGGAATTTGAATTAGGATGACAAAATGTTGTAAAAAGAGAAAAACAGGAATAGCTGAGCTATGAGAGTTGGTTTTAAAGGAATGTTCCGAGTTCCCATAGTCATGAAAACCTGGAAAAGTCATGGGACTCCCCCTCTTTTCCAGGCTTTTAAAGTCCTTTTTGAAGTTTTGTAAAAGTCATGGAATTTTGTTGTGTGCAATGAAATGAATTGTTGTAGTCAATTTCCACGGATAACTTTCAACATAATGTTACATAACAGCAAATTATTTTCTGTAGCGTTTGGTGTCTATGCGTGACTTTTTATTTGCCATCACAAACATTTCTTTATTTATTACCTGGAATTATGTTTGAATCAAATTTGAAATCTGATATGTGTGGATAATACTGGCTAAGTGGGGCAAGAAAAATAAGGTCATGACAGTGTGATTTATTATGTAAGGTCATGAATCCCACAGTTTCAATACGTATGCTCCACTAACAGGTTTAAACAGTGCTACATTTTGGGAATTGAGCAGTTGTGGTGGTACGAACGTATGGCAAATTGTTGGGGTTTTTTTGTTTGTTTTTATAAATAAATTCATGGAACTGTCAGCTCCCCACTTTGGGGATCTACTTATTGGTGTCTGCAGACGGCCAATCATAATAATAACAATAATAATAATTATTGTTATTATTATTATTTTTATTATAATTAGAGAGCACTTTTTATAGTACTTAAAGATTGTTTACATAAATTAAAAAGATCATAAAAAGAGCATACACTTAAATTTATATAACACGTGACATTATTTACACATTAAAAGCATTTAATTTGTGCATGTAATTGACATCTGGAGTAAAGTGTATTGTACAGTTTTGTTTGTGAATGGTCAGGGAAGTTTGCCCTTGAAAAGTCATGGAAATGTTCGGAAATTTTGTCAGTGCAAATGTGTGGAAACCCTGAATGTCATAAAAAGTACAGCAAAAGTCGATAGTTTGCCAACAGAGAAAAGCAAAGTAACTGTTGCTTTGGTTGTGTTAGAAAAACAGCAGGAAATAAGGAAAAAATGAGATGGTAGAAAAGAAAGACAAGAGTTAAAATACTTCATAACAAAACCCCAGTGTCATTTTGAAGTGTCAAGGAGGCTCATTTTACAAGAGTTCAACAGAGTGACAAGAGTCTGCAAAAGCTGTCTGAGCTAAATGTCAGTATAAAAAAAGAAGCTCAATGGCTCACACATACTCGAACACATACACAGAGTGGTCTGGGGATCCACACCTAAAATTTTTCTATTAAGAAAAATAAAAGGGGAACCACAGTGAAAGGTGCAGACGTACGGTATGCAGACATGCCTTCCAATGCACGGCAACGCATTCATGACTTGATATAATCAAGTTTAATTAATGCTAAGGTTACCAGGGTCAGGCTGTGGCATATTCACCGTCCCCGGCCCAAACTGAAAGGTTAATGTGAATCTTTAACGCATACATTTTATTATCGTTCTTTCGCCTTGCTCCCTGGTGGCTCTCACAGATAATGAGAGACTGTCGTTCGGGCCCCCAAAGGCCTCGTCTCATTGTCGTAAATTAGCGAGAAGAGACGAGAGCCTCATCAGCAGGGAAAATTGGATTATGATTTGCTCTTAAGTGCTCTATCAATTGCTTGTTACCCAGCTAAGCGTCTCAAGGGCTCCTCTGCACCTCCTGTGATGCCTTGTCGCGGAGGTGAGAGTCAGATAGATGTGCTTTAATGTCGATGAAAACAAAAAACAAAATTAGCAATTAAATATCTACCTTTTTTTATCATTCATTTTTTATTACAACATAAACATGTAATCAAAGTCATATGATTGCTGGGTTCATTTGACCTTTTAACCCTAACTCCCCAACACCCCCAAACCCCACACCCCTCCCCCTCCACCAAACCCACATAAGAGTAATATCTACATGGACAGGGTATTCTTATTTAGATAGAAGATCTTTCAAATTTGATATCAAATTTGTCCACATTGAAATTGTTATTGGATGTGCATCATTAACTCTTGCCGATGACAGTTCCAGGTATGAAATGTCCAAAAGACTCCGAAGCCAGTGAGTGCTTGACAAATCACGAGGAGGTTTCCTACGCTGAACAAATGTCGACCTTTTGGAATCTATGTCATCATAAAAAAAATTGCTATGTATTGTGTATGATGATCCTTCATTTTGGATATCTTTCTCTTGCAGAAATTGTGTGTGTGTGTGTGTGTGTGTGTGTGTGTGTGTGTGTGTGTGTGTGGGTGGGTGGCTGTGAGAGCACTGGAATTTAATGGGGCCTGGCTTGTTGTTATTGCCGGCTGGTCTCTGTCATGATGTTTTTTTCCTCATGTCCTCCTCTCCACTCCCCTTCTAGGACGCAGATCAATTTCACTGTGGCCATCGATTTCACAGCATCTAATGGTGAGTGATACTAACAGCAAAGTGTGTGTGTGGAGGGGCGGGCAAGAATAGATAGTAGTGCTCTTTGACTGTGGCATGTCCGATTTCAGAATCAATCACACAGACAGACAGGCAGACGGTGCGGGCGCACATACTGTACACACATTGTCACTTTAAGTGATAGTCTTGCCTGGATATCTTGTCCTCCTAAATGCTCTGTCAATACACTCTACATAAAGGTTACAGAAGGCATTTTAGCAAAACGAAAAAAAAGCAGATAGGGTAGAAAACTCTCAGCTTGACATGAAAGGGCTACACTTAAGTCTAATTACACTATTTATGCCATTAATAATGCCTGAACACACGCTCCCAAAGATTTATCCGCAAGGAAGAGCTCTTCAGGGTGAATCACAGTTATTAGAGGAAAATTTGAATTTACCATTTTCTAATTGATTGTTGCTGAAGTCATCCCCTGGAACAACAATAATAACAGCTTGGCAACCATAACTCGGCACAGCAAGTCTGTCAAGCTTTGTATTTTTTTACAATGAGTCAGTAGTAAGAGAAAAAAATATGTACTTAAAGAGTAAGTAGTGTCCCTATGTACACAAAAATTTAAATGTAACACTTTTGTTTTTGCTCCCAGTTTTCATAGGTTTAAGTTAAGGATCTAAGACTTTTTGTGCACAGAAAAAACTCACTTCTTTCATATTTAGGTAATGAATTTGACAAAATCTGTGAGCCCATCCGAATCATTTGATAATGAATATCTGCCGATACCAAGTCATGATCCAATACCTGTATTTGCCTGGATAATACAGCTACACATTGCACACCTCAAGTACTTTTGAGTTATTAAAATGAATCCGGTGTATTTGCTTAACAAGTAATAGAGTGTGTTATAGCTTCACTTTCACAGTCACAAAAAAAAACAGTCACAATTCTGTATATTACAATGTTACAGTAAAACTAAAAGAATTTCCCTAAAAATTAACAACAAAAACTTCAATTCTACTTAAAGTGGTGTAGTAGCTTCAGTTGAACATGAAAAAAAAACAGTTTTTACTTATTGAAGAAGCAGCATTAGAATAAAAACACAAATCATCCTCTCCGTTTACAACACCTGCGTGACAGCAGACATAAAAAAAGGATCGGGCAGGACGCCTTCTCAAATTAACTGATCCTGATCAATTAAGAAAAGCATTTTTTGGGCCCATTATTAAACCTTCCAATCCGATCGGGACATCCCTGCTCCCAACTGTTGAGATTTCCAACCACGATGTTGGTCAAGCTGACATACAATTTATTGTTACACTCTGGACTCACTTGTGTGACATCTTTTGAGCACACAGCCCGACCAGTCAAAGGACAGGATTTCCGCTATCAGACAGCAGGTGCAACTTATCAAAAGCTGAGAACATGTCACCTACAGCCTCACTGGCTGCAATATTTTCTGAAGCACGCGCAGAAAATCTCAGCTGGCTGTTAATAGCAAATGACTTCATGGTGTGTTAGTCCAGAGTGCATATTTGTGAAGGACACAGTTATTGACAAGTTTTTACAAACACTCCATTAATTAATGGAGGTCTTTGATTCTCACAATGGCTTTCCTTCACTGTTTGTTTATGGACTGGCCTTGACTGTGTCACAAACTTCTGAATTTTAAGTCGTGATTCATCATCTCAGAGGACTGAATGTGTCGACCTGACAGGGATCATGTTAATTGTGATCCATGGCTGCAGCAATCAAAATTGTTTTATTTTTAATGTCACCTCATTGCACAAAAACAGCATCTTGCATTCGAGAAGTGACATCATTGACCCTCATTACCCACAATGACCTTGAGTTCGATTGATCGGTTGACAGGTAACCCATCCCAGTCCACCTCGCTGCACTACATGAACCCCTACCAGCTGAACGCCTACGCCATGGCCCTGAAGGCTGTCGGGGAGATCATTCAGGACTACGACAGTGACAAGATGTTCCCCGCTTTGGGCTTTGGAGCCAAACTGCCCCCTGATGGACGGGTGTCGCATGAGTTTCCTCTGGTAAAATCTCCTTATTTCGCCTTTAATTAAGCAGTTGAATTTAGTTTTATCAAGGCTGTTAATGCTTTTTTTAATTTCCAATTCCCAACATCATGCACTAAATCGCCCTTCAAATTCATTGTGTTTATTCTACTTCATGGATTGTGTGCATGACCTGGTAATAGGAACCAAGTTAACCCTCCACATAGAACCCAAGATTAATTTATGATGCAGATCAGCACCATGTGTCAAGCTTTTTGATTAGGCGCCTAAAACTTTTTAATTGTAGAGTTTATTGGGATCATTATGATGCAAGTATATGACGACCATCCCCATGCACAAATACATCTCATAAGTTGCATCAATTTTGGAATTGATAACTTTTGTTTCGCAGCTTTGGCGCTACATTTAAGCATTTTTTACCACTTGAGAGTTGATAAAAATGGTCTCCATAGTTCCTTCAAAAAACCCCATCAACACACCAAGACCGTGAGGAACATCACCAAATATCCTATGTCTTGATTTGATATCAAAAATTTTTGACATTTGGAGATTTCCTTAATAAGTGCATTTTTCAGCGGTCGGATGGTGAGCTATTCTGCTCTGGAAACTGCTGAGAAACCAACTACTGTCATTATACTTATCAAAGCCATATATCCTCCAAATGCTCAAAGTCTCTAGTGAGGCTTAAATCATCTTACTAATAGGTCATTTCATACAGTGATATATGTTTCAAAGAGATGGTCTCACTACAATTAAATGGCTACTTTGAGGGCTATCATCGTAACACATGAATTAAAATGGGCTTATTGCATCCACAAGAGTCTCAGCTTTCCAGTAATAACTGATATAAGCAATTCTGAGACTGTTATGGGAGCGCAGTACACAGAAATATTCAAATACAATAGGCAAATATAACACATTTACTCTGCATGCAAAAAAAACTGCATGATTTTTGCCCAGAATTGCATAATATTAGCACAAAGTGGGCATGTCTTAAAGGGGAGAATTGTATGTACCCATAGAGCCGTTTTTCAGTCAGTATCTTGAGTTAAGAGGGCAAGGGACCCCTGTGAAATGGCCATGCTGTTTTTCCATCACCAAAATTGAGCCTAACTTTGGAAAATGATCCCCTTTCTTAGAACCCTGCATGGTATGGTTGGTATAACTGGATTCCTCAGGGCATTTAGTTTCATTTCATACCATTATCATTACTCTAGCTTTAACAGGAATGTCGGCTTTGATTGCCAGCTCCCCGGCAGGTCTTAGAGGGTTAATGGCATCTAATGTGCTTTGATAAACATCTTTCTTTGTTTGAAAAATGCATTTACGAAGCCTGTCAAATTGATTTTCACCGTTTCTTTCCTATTAAGAATGGAAACATGGAAAATCCGTACTGTAATGGTATTGAAGGCATCTTAGAGGCATATCACCAGAGCCTGAAGACAGTGCAGCTGTACGGGCCGACAAACTTCGCTCCTGTGGTGAACCATGTTGCCAGGTGAGAGAGCAATGCAACTGGTGAATGGCTTTTGCTTCAATTAAAGTGACAAACAAAGCAACAATGACAAGACTACACAAATCTACCCCCCTCCTCCTCCATTTGTCAGGTTTATTATTATACTTTAGAAACAGCAAGAGTCTTGCAACTTTCACTCGTGCTTTCATGAATATGAATTGGTCTAAAGCAGGCAAAGGCAATTACAAAAGGCACATTTGGATTTCATATCGTGATGGTGTGGACTTTGTCATTTTTGTTGCTATTTTCACATTTTTACATTATTCATATTTCAATTTAAAAACTGAAAAATGTGAAACATGGACAGATTTTCTTACAAGTATCTTTAACAGTGTTTGTATGCAGAGAGCAGGAGGGACTGTTCAATACTGTTTCAACACACCTATTGACATTTTTGTTCTGTTTATTAAGAATTCAGGAAAATAATAAAATTGTGCCACAATGTTTGCAAACAGAATGCCAAGATAATGGTTTTTCTATGAAAATCCAAATTAACCAACATTTTTTATAGATGGCCTCAGTCCGCTTTGATTTCCTGTGCTGCTGCTTTTGTCCTGCCAGACACCACAAGCAGGATGTAACATGCTTGAATATGAATTAAGATCGATGGCCATTAATATACAATGACATATAACATATCATTACACTATGCAAACTGTGACATGATCTGTGAGGATTCTTGTGCCCCGACTCCCACCTCCACCTCTCACTGTCACCACTTCCCTCGTCATCTCATTTGTTGAGCCATATCCAAACAATTCTCCATCTGATTACTCCAATGCTCCACCGTAATTAAAAATGTCATTCTGATAAAAACAGAGTCACACTTTTAAAACTGCGGCAGGGCGCCATAGCTGCAAGAATGCACAGCCAGTATTTAGCATTTCAATAGGTGAAATCAAGAGGGACGATATTTTTAACAATGGTGTTAATCTGTGAAGCAAACAGAGTCAGTCAGCTTTGTTTTAAACTGGATTGTTTGGGATGATTAATCAATGCATATTTACGAGGCATTTTTCTGAGAGTTAACTGAAGTACAGCATAAAACAAAGAGCTTTTTTATTGAATTTGTCTGTGGTGATAAAGCATGATAACACATGTATTGTCATGGATTTATTTTCTACCTCAATGTTTAGATAAATCCATCAATTAATCCTCAAGTCACATTTGTTCTTGTATTAAAGAGATTACACAGCTCATTTCTGTCTGTATCTGTGTGTGTGTGTGTGTGTGTGTGTGTGTGTGTGTGTGTGTGTGCGTGCGTGCGTGCGTATGTTTGTGTGTGTAGGTATGCAGCTGCGGTGCAGGACGGCTCTCAGTACTTTGTGCTCCTCATCATCACAGATGGCGTCATTTCTGACATGGCCCAGACCAAAGAAGCCATTGTAAATGTAAGAATGGGAGAGGGGGGAGACACAGAGCTTTACTGCACTATATAAAGCTAGAGATGCAAAGTTTCATCTGATCTAAACTAGAAGGAAGTACCTCTGAAGTTAAAAATGAATTGATGTTTTTGGTTATAGGTTCATTTGCCCTTTTGCCACGAGAGAAGAGAAGATTGATACCACTCTCAGATCTGTAGAATACAAATAAAACCACAGCCAGGTAGCTCACCTCTGTCCAAAGTTCACAAAATCTCTGTAGCCCGTCTGGCTAACCAACACATTCTTATTCCATATTGTCCAATATTGACATTTGGCATCTCTATAGAAACACCCTTTCACGTCTGTAAGTGACACACCGCTGTCTCCTGGGTGAAACACCTTGTAACACATGGCTATGGATGTAAATACTTCATGTGAGTGATGACAGCATGTGACGGTAGGATGTAAGTGACATGCTATTATGTTAATAGAGTTTTTACTTTTGGTGTCACAGCACACAAACAGCGGTGTCCCGGGCAAAAGTCTGAGTTTGTTTGTTCAATCCACCTGCCCACTACAGGTTTCCCACACATTCATTTATTTATAGTAGCCCGTCACAATTAGAAAATCTTAAGCAATGTAATGATTTTATATGTTTGGAGCTGGATTAGGAATTAGGAAAACTATTGGAATATAAAGTATATACCGTCCAGTTATTTATAGCACTTCACTCTTGGAGTGCAGAGTGAAGTGCTATAAATAACTTAGATGCTGATTGTGCTAAATCTAAAAGTCTGCAGCACTTTTCCAGCACTCGTCCATCGATCTGATCACTTCGACAGATCTATCATCTACCCTGCGACTCAAACTGCCGCTGAGGGTTAAAGGAGCTCATGACAAATTTTATCTGTACTGCATTTACAGACCTACAAAAAAGTCTTAAATTTAGATCCAGGCTTTCTAGCTATTTATACGATGCCAGTTGTTCTTAGTGTCATACTGCTGTGGATGGGTTTACATTAGAGTTAGCTGAAAGTCCAGTGCATTTTTCAGAGACGCCTTTGATGTCAGCATCTTACACATAGGGGTGTAACAAAGCGTCGGTATTTTGATAACCTGGGAATGAGAACACGCTGCGCAACCTCATGGTGACAACAACGCTTTTAGAAAGTCACTGCTTGTAGACAAAAAAATAGTCCAGCAGATAATCCACCCTGAAACTCAACTTGTTTTTCTCCTGCAGTTGTTGTACAGATTAAACAAAAGAGATGTAACTTGTTAATTAGAGATGCCGGCATGGCTGGATTTTGATATATTCAGACAGACCCGGGCTAGCCGTTTCCTAACCCCCTGCTGTCTGTAGCTTCATATTTACTGCACACACATTAGTGGTATATTTCCATCGAACGTTTTAAAAGAAAGCAAAAGTGTATTTTTAAAAAATGTGAAACTTTACCTTTAATCCTTTAATTAATTTTTAGTTGGATAACTGTTTTGTGTATTAAATGTAATGAAATAGTGAATAATGACAATCACAATATTGTTCTCTAACTGCAAGATGAATATATAAACAGTTTACCTGACAGCTATACCAAAGTAGCTCAACACATTTTTGGTCTTGCTGTGAATGAATCGTATCCTGTCCTTAAGGTACCAATGTGTTCCCTTTTTTCTGAGAAAAAAAGAAAAAAAGAAGCATTACTGCCTTGCAGTTACATGCTTCCACACACCAGTCAAGTTGCACATGCAGTTTACATATGACCAATTGTCACCTCCTCTGTTCCCAAGTTATAACGTCGGGCCAGAAAAGCATTTTTTTGCAGAACATTAAAACATTATGATGTCACAGTAGAACTGACCTTTGGCCTTTTGGATATATGTAATCACTTCTTCATTTTATCCTGTTAGACATTTGTGTAAAGTGATGTCATATTTACATATGCATTCTTGAGTTATGGCCAAAAACATGCTTTGTGAGGTCACAGGGACCTGACGTTCAACCAACAAATTCTGATCAGTTCATTTTTGAATCCAAGTCGACATTTGTGCCAATGTGTTCTTGAGACATTGCGTCCAAAGAATGAGGCAGACAAGGTCACAGTAGTGAACATATTAATGACATACAGTACTTGAAATAATGTACCTGCCTTTGTCAATAAAAACACATCATTGTGTTTTATTCCTCTGAGCTTTTCCCAAAACCTGCCCTTAATCTTTTTTTTTTCCTTCCAGCTTTAAATAGTAGCTGCCTGGCTTCCTTTCCTCCTCCTCAGCCTCTTCCTATTTTCTCCTCTGCTCCTGCTCCTCCTCCTCCTCCTCGGCTCGCCGCAGGCTCAGAACACCCAGCAGACTGGATTTAAAGGGAATTTGCGACTGTTAGTCAAAACATTAGAACAGCCACACCTTCCTTTTAAGATCTTGCCTGCTGCTCTATCTCACTGCCTCCACTTTGACTGTCTGCTGATGCTTCCACTGCTTCCCCTTTAACTCTCCACGGATCCTGGGCGAGGGAGGACATACTGCTGAGGTTATAAAACTCATACTTATTCATACTGCAAGGCATCTCTGAGAAAGAGTGAAAGGGAAGTGAGAGAACCCCGAATGTCCACTGCTCTCTGTATGTTCAGAATTAACATCTGTGGATTTGCATTTGCAGGTGTTTTTGTGTGCTTTGGTTAATTGTGAACATGTGTCCCCCATGTTTTCAGTATTATGGGCCCATGTGTTGGTACAACATGGTAGGGCTGGGGCGACGTCGACGTAATCGACGTAATCGTTTACATGAATACGTCGATTTACATAACTTGCGTCGACGCGTCGCACCGTTTCACACAGCGCGCGTAATGAGAGCGTGAGCAGCGCCGGGCATGCTGTTTTTTGTTTCGGCACTCGTTTATCAAGTTAGAGCGTGCACACTGCTCGCCCTAACAGCGCTTGTCAGGCGCGTCTGACCTGCGCGTCAGCTGCAGCACATCTAGAGAAACGGTGCCTCGCCGATTTTTTACGCGTGACGCTCGCATTTGTTGACTCTATACCACTTTATACTGCAGTTTAAAGTCTCTCTATGTCTCTCTATTACCTCAACTTCCTTGCTTCCCTTTCAAAACAAAAGCCCTCTGACTGAGTGTCTGGACAGTATGCCATCAGTTGTTGATACAATGCATTTTATTTTGAAACATTTACAGGCTGGGGTCGTCAGCTGTGCAGGAGCTTGTATAACTTCATAAATGAGTGGAATATGTGCTTATATATGAAAATACAGCACTCATATCAGCAGGCAGCGGTATGCCTTAAGGCCCAGTTAAGGCTGGACTATTTTGATGCAGGAAGAATGTACTAGTTATAATTATTTCTGTTAGAGAAAAGTTAGTGTTATTAAAATTGCACTAATATTACTGTAAGATGCTTTGTTGGACTGCTACGTTTGAGGTTTATTACTGTAACAAAGAGCAACTGTTTTGTTAAGTGCATTGAATTTTATATTGTTTTATTCATTTTGCTGTTGGATTGCTAAATGTAGATTGCACTACATTCCTGTTACTTGAGTGGAACAAGCTCTTTTGGAGGGACTTATACCTATATTTTTAGACTAGATTACCAGTTAAGACTGGGCTATTTTTGTTGGGGAATAATGCCCTGCAGTGTATGACAAGTTTTATATTGTTATTTTTCAGTAAATTCGTTGTTATATTTATTGAGTAATAAAAAATAATAGTTAGATCAATATAAAAAATAATTGTTAGGTGCAGCCTACAACACGGGGTGTATCAGTCACAACAGAAGCTGCTATAGTACAGAAACTCACCCGTCAATCACTCAGCATTCCCCTCCTCTGCTCACGGCTCCGCTCCCTCTGCTGCCTCCTTCTCCTCTTCTCTCTCGAGCCCTCCTCACATATACAAAGACTTTTGTTGTGTCTCTCCATCTCTCACCTCTCAGAGATCTGAATCTCTTCATCTGCTCTCTCCGTACTTCTGTCACCACATTCAGTCTATAACCCCTTTGCTGCCTCTGATTTTTTTCTTTTCATATCTTCTACTTGTTATCTGTCAGTGTTTTGTGCTTCATCTCTTTATCAGTGCCGGAGCCCACCAAAAGTACTTCACTTCATAATCAATTTTACCTATTTTCCCTCGACACAGAACTTTTTTTGTGTAAGAGGTAACGGGATACCTGGTGATGTGAAACCAAGGAAAAAAAAACATCTTATATTCAGAGCAGCAAACAAGAACTGTAGAGACCTCTCCATGACTCAAACAGGTTACAGTCCATTGATCTATATTAACTACTCAGTATGCTCAAAAGGGAGTCTTCCAGGATCCAAATGTCAGTGTTAATAGATATTAGGTATACCATGATCCTGTCATTATTCTACATTTTTACTTTTCCCCCAGGTAATAAACAAATAAAGCATATCATACAATAATTTACTAGTTGCAAAGACCTTCCCACTTAGCTACGGCACACGTGAGAATTATTGATTTCAGACAGTGGAAGAAAAAAACTGCTTTTCATTTTTAACCAGCAACTGTCAATTTTGCAAGCTGAAATGACTGTCAGCAGATTTTATCAGTTGTCGTAGCAGGCTAATTAGGGTAACTTTAGCTCCATACATTGGTTGAAAAAACTATCTTCAACTGAATTTTTAATGTTTCTGGTCCCATTTTGCAAGCATTTATGGAGACAGCGCTACAAATATTATAACTAGAAGCACCAGTGTGACTTGCAAATATGCCCCCCGTATTTGTTCTCAACATTGTAAATCATTTAAAACACTAAAAGGGAGTGAGAAGTAGACTTGGTGGGGTTGTAATATTTCATACTTTGCCCCACTAAAATTGAGGGAATTTCATCAATATTTGATTTTGGGTTGCTGGGGAAAAAAACTAAAAATCAATAATGAACTGTATCAATTTGAAAAAAAATGCCAAAATTTGAAGTGCTACATTTTTAAAGACTTGAGGGGTAAAGTTAATTCATGGTGCCAAAAATACAAAAAACTTCAGAGCTAACTATTAAAGAGTTATTTATCAGTAATAAAGTTAAGATGGAATATGAATGCGTGGTGTTGTATGTCGATAGGTGATAGGTAGGTAGATAGATAGGTCGAGGTGCTTCTATATTTTGTGCTGGTACTAAAATTCTCAGTCGGGAGAACCAGTGTCACAAACGGAAAAAGTTAGTCTGGAGCCCTCAGCTGACTTGTTTTAAAACAACTGTTAAAGTGTTTTTTTTGATGCACTTGTTAGCTACATAACATTGTGACAAAACACTAAGGCCAAAGTTGCATTAATCATAAATGAACTGCATTTAAAACATTCACCACATCTTTTCACACACTACATTATCGTTTATTGTTTTCACAGATATTTGCCAAAATGAACAAGGTTAGGCGCCACTAATGAAGGGCCCTCTGGACATGTGTGTGCCAAAACACAGCACCTTAATTGGTAATTTCTGTTTAACGACGGTCCTTTCCTTCACCAAAATGTTTTTTTTTTTCTTTGTTATCCAGTTAATAAGCAGGATATCTAACATTTTCCGTTATATTAATAACAAATTACAAGTGCTGCCTTGGCAGTGTTGTGCTTTGTGAGTGCAAGAGTGTGATTACAATGTTCAAGACTAAAGTTATTGAAGTGAAGTCACTAAAGCAGTGTAATTAAATAAGCTTTGAAATTTGGATTGTCATGGACAAATTCAATCTATGTCTGGATAGTGAGTGACAGCATTAACAAGTGCTCTGAAACATCAAAAGCTTTAAGTTTAATTAAAGCCTTGGCTCCCACACCTTCTTAAACATCAAATTCAAGGACTTTCCAGGCCCTGTGTTCATCAAATTCAAGGATCCAACAATGCATAGTTTGAAACTTGAATGAAGGTTATTTATTGTTCCGACATTAAGAATTTTTATTATGAGAACAAGCAGACTTTACAGAAACTCACAGACAACAATAAAGAAATGAGACAGACTTGAATATTTGAACAATTGTCAATCGTGCCGTTATAATGAAGGCACACTATGAAGTCTCTAACTCTTCTCTAACACAGTACAGCAAATAGAGTATATCGTGTAAGTTGAGCGATAGAGACAGAGAATTTCAATTCTTGCTCAACAATTTTAGCACTTTCTAGACCAATGTTTATTCATGTCTTTCGTCAAAGACTTTCAAGGTCTTGTTTTGGAGCATTGAGGTCTTACTGTGAAATATTTGCTGTCAATCACAGCTTTAAAGGCAGAATTTTCAACATGTTTTCAGTCATTGCTGCTAAAATTAGGTGACAATCAGCCACTTTGTCAGCTTGCAGGTCCCAGTAACACATTTTACATAACAGTCAGAGAAATGAATACTAGCTGGCTAAGCTGTTGCTTGCAGTTTTACAAGTTGGTTATAGATTTGTGATATTCAAGTTTCCTTTGGCATATCTGGCACTTGGCTTTTTGGGGTCATTTGTAAATTTCTAAACTATTTTAGAGGCTTGACTGTTTTCAACATCTTGCTAGCAGGTCACAACTGTCAGGTTCACAAATCTCAGCCTATCACAAGTTTTAATGTCCTTGTCTGAGAATAACTGACAAATAATGTTAAATCATAATGATTTATGATTTATGTTGGATTCGTGGTAAAGAAAAATGGAGCATTCAAGTACTGATTTGAACGA